>NC_056737.1:1064822008-1065122008 GCF_019279795.1 Protopterus annectens
ACACATTAACGCTTCAAATACCATACGTTTTCGTCATGAGATGACATCATCAGATAAAAGCCATAAAAAGTTGAATCTTAAATCGCATACCCAATTAAATTCATCCTATCACAATGCATATTGCATTGCATTTAAATTACCTGGCACTTGCTCACTAAAGCAATTATATAAGTCAGCACTAAAAAATTAAAAGCACTACACCCTCACAAACTCCCCTTGAGTACCTTGTTCCCTATTGGCCCTTTTTTCAATTATAAAGGAATTCCCAATACTATTCTAGCATGTCCAAACGTCAGTTGTCAATCTCCTCTCTGCTCCAGCTGGTGAATCTGGGAATCCTGAGGCAATGTTACAACTGCCTCATGTACACAGACAACCCTCTCCTCCTCCCAAAAAATTCCAACACATGTGAGAGATGCAACCATATAGCCAAACTGGAGGCTAAGCTCTCTCAACTCAGTACTGGCATAACCAGTCAGGAGGAGAAGGAAACCACACTCACTACAATTCCAGTCTCACATAGACCTACCACGACAGCAAACCAAACACATAAACACACAAAAACATACTCGGAGGCTCTAAATAAAAATCTGCCTAAGCAGCAGAGACCTCCAAAGCAGACACCCAAGCAACCGCTACCCCAAAACAAAACACGTGCAACACACAGCTCACAAAGCCAGTGTGCAGAACAGTCACAGCCCTCAAGGCTAAACAACACACCTGATACACTTGTAATAGGTGACTCTATCGTCTGGCACACTGACGTCCCGCTCACCAGGCTGAACAAGGAGAAGGTCACGGTGAGCTGCCTGTCGGGCGCTAGGATCTGCCACATAACACAAGCACTCAGGTCACTCCTAGGCAAGTACAAATATGACTCAGTCATTGTCCATGCTGGTGTGAATGACCTGAGATGTACCTCCCTGGACTACATGAAAAGAGACATAGAGGAGCTTTCTGAGCATGTAGCCCAGGCCGGTATGACCCTGACCTTGAGTAGCATCTTACCCTCACAAAGAATGATGCCACAATATGAAGACAAGATGATCAATTTCAACAATTGGCTTAAGTATTGGTGTCATTCAAAGGGGATCCAATGCCTGTCAGCCTGGAATGACATGCTCGACAAGCCACGATGCTTCGCTAGGGACGGCTTGCACCTGTCACCCCTGGGCTTTCGGATATTGGCAAAGGCTCTTGCTACCCCCATAGTGCCTTTTTTAGGCAAGGCTCAAAAGACAAACCCACCTGCATAGGTATCACAAGGGATAAGAAACTAAGAGTAATGCTACTCAACGCCAGAAGTCTAAACCTCAAGATGCACACACTCGAAATTCTCCTTAGCATGGAGAACATCGATATCTGTGCAGTAACAGAAACCTGATTCAAGGCTCCCGAAAGCACCCCAGCACTACCAGGTTATACCTCATACCATGCTTTTCGGCCCCAAAACTTGGACCGAACCACAAAAGGAGGGGGAGTATCAATATTTGTCAAAGATGCCCACACCTCCAGGTTGGTGGCACAGCATGAAGCATCAGAGACTATCCATGTGCAACTAACAGTGTGTAAAACTGTCTTCCAGTTTATAGCCTGCTACAGACCACCCTCCCAAACCCAGGAACTCCACTCGGCCTTCCTGAGAACACTGGAAAATATGAAGGTCTCTCCAAACACCATTATATTGGGCGACTTCAACTACCCGAACATAGACTGGGGAGTATTACTCTAGCTCCAACACCCTATCCCAAAGGTTCCTAGAATTTATAAACTCAAATGCTATGGAACAACTTGTTACCACTCCCACAAGAGGGGAAAACATACTGGACCTGATCATCACCAACATGGGGACTCTGTGCTCCAGACCAGAAGTGTATCCCTCACTGGTAAGATCAGACCATAAACTAATCTCACTGGATATTCACATCCCGACCCCACCCCCTGCCCAGAAAACCACAGTGAAAAACTTCTCTAAAGCAAATTTCACACTCCTCAAAACCGAGGTGGAATCCTTCAAAGCCCCCGGGCCTGTGGAAAATATGGCCCGGACCGCAGAATCCTTTATAAACGCATTCATAAAACCAAGACCCAATCCTCCAAAGGCAGACATCCTGTCTGGTGGACCCCAGCCATAAACAAACTGTACAGTAGAAGGAGGAAGCTACTACATGATAGAGCAAAATCCCAAAAAGGGAAGGCACCTCTGATCAGTATTAGCAAAAAAACTACGGGCACTCATAAAATCGTCTAAGGCCAGCTTCAAGAGAAAAATTGCACAGGACACTAAGGATAATCACAAGGCTTTCTTTAGTTATGTTAGGAACCTGGGTGGGAATTCCCAGATATGCTCAGAATTAGTCCAAAATGACAACAAATGCACCAAACCCACAGACATTGCCAACATCCTAGCTGACAGGTTCAGCGCAAACTTCTCCCACCCCCCCCCCCAATTAAAAGGGCAAATATCTATCCCAGCAGAGTGCTGCCCCCTTGACATCTCAGGTGCTCAGGTAAGAGCCACCCTCTCCAAAGCAAAAAACACAGCATCAATGGGACCACACTGTGTCCCGGGCTGCGTCCTACATGAACTCCAAGAAGAGCTAAACCCAAACATAAAACTACTGTTCAGTCTCAGCCTTACTACAGGATATGTACCCAAAGAGTGGAGTACAGCAACAGTGGTCCTTCTCCACAAAGGTGGTGCCTCAACGGATCCTGGAAACTATTGCCCCATAAGCCTGACTAGCTTGGTCTGCAAAGCTATGGAAAGGATCATCATGAACCTCATAAATAAAGATATTGGGGACCTACAGACATTGGATCCTACCCAGTTTGGCTTTGTTAAGGGCAGATCCTGCCTCTTAAACCTTGTCGATTTCTTTGAAACAGTCACTAAGGCCATTTTAGAGGGGAAGGTGGTCCACACAGCCTTACCTGGACCTTGCAAAAGCCTTCAATACAGTACCCCACTTGGGCATTATAGATAAGCTCACCAGCTTAAATATAAACCCCTATGTCACTAGATGGGTTGCAAACTGGCTCAAGGACAGAACCCACATGGTTAGAATTGCTGGAGCCATGTCAGACTCCAAACCAGTTACAAGTGGCGTCCCACAAGGCTCAGTCCTGTGACCTCTCTTGTTCGGTATATATTTCTCGGAGGCACAGGCCAACACGGAAGGACTGTGGCTGACCAAGTTCGCAGATGACTGCAAACTGGGCGCCATAATCGACTCTCCAGCCAACACAAGCATCCTCCAAAAGGGCCTCATAGAAGCAAACAACTGGTGCCAGAGCCATGGCCTCAAGCTAAACGCCAAAAAGTGTATAGTCATCCCCTTTGGCAAAAACAAAGTGCCCACAAATTACCACATAGGTGGTAATCCATTAAGTACAGAAGAAGTAATTAGGGACCTGGGGACCCAAGTTGATAGCAATCTCTCATTTGACAACCACGTGGCCAAAGTGGTTAGAAAAACATTTTATATAGCCCACCTAATCATGAAGGGATTCACATCTAGATCAGGGGAGGTCATCGTGCCTCTTTACTCATCCCTCATCAGGCCCATAATTGAGTACAATGCCCCTTTTGGGATGTACCTTACCAGATACCTGCAGCAACTGCCCAAAAGTACCTCACCAAGAGGATCAAAGGGCTCAAACCGATGCCATATGCTGCCCGGTTAAAGAAACTCCAGCTCTACTCAGTGGCATACCGTCTGATCAGAGGCGATCTGTGCCTGACGTATAAAGCCATGTCCAACTCGGAATTAATGGACATGCTGCACCTCAGAAAATCCAAATCCCATCGAGCTACGTGCTCGAGAAACTTGAACCTCAGCACTGAAATAAATAGGACATGCTGGAGGGACAGATTCATAACCCAGAGGCTCCCTTCACTCTGGAATAAAATCCCAGTCCAGGTTAGGCAGAGTCCCTCATTGACTCTCTTCAAGAGGAATCTTGATGAGTGGATGAGAGATCGTAGGTTTATCCCGGGTATCACTTCTGTGTCACTGTTAGACAGAGACACAGTATACTAACCCCGAAAAAGGGTATAGCAAAATTAATTTAAAATGGGTGGCGAAAGCCAAACACACTCTGGCTAGGCTTATAAATGCCCTAGGGCAGATAGCCTAGTATGAACCTATAAACCTATATAAAATTCAAAATACCTGAGACAATTAATTATTTAAAGACATAGTAACATAAAAACACTGGACCTGCTTTGCTGACATTTAAACATAAATAAGAACATTCTCGTACAACTGTATTATACAATATAATATAAATATATCAATAAATATATAAATTTATATAAAAACCATACATAAAAATATAAAAAATTGATACGCAAGAAGTATGGGGTGCAAATTTATTAACAAATATATATATACTTGGCACAGATGTTTTTTAAGGAAGAAGAACTGAAATTAAAGTTTTGCTGCTCTCAGTTTCAATACTGGAACAATGGAAATAGTGTCATTCTTCCCCGGGAATTTATTTTCCTCCCATACTACCTGCCAAAAAAGTTCCCTATATTCAATATATAATTCCCAAGGTCCTCCTCTCACATCTTTTGTCACGATTTCCAAAATAAAGAAGGAAAAGGATGCCTGAGAACAACCAATGTTATGCCTATATAGGGCATTACTATTCTTATGATTTCTTATTTCGTATAGGTGTTCATATATTCTTTTGCGCAATTTTCTTTCAGTTTTTCCTACATAGAAACTTGTGCATCCTTTACAAAAAAATAAATAAACTACCCCACTGGTGTCACATGTAGCATAACCTTTGCACATAAGCTTCTTATTTCTGGCTGCCAAATATAAACTCTGTCCTTGTTATATAAAAGGGCACTGTGAGCCACAGCCACCAAGAAGGAACTAGCGAGGAGAGTTCCTCACTCCACCCTCCAGACAAGGAGTCCAGGTCAGTGGATAGGTTTGGGAAGTGTGTTTGTTCCTCAGCGACCTTTTCAATCCGTGCGCTGAACTATTTGGCACATGTGATCCGGCTTCAGCGAGACCTTGCATCGGAATTCTCTGAGTCGCCCCCAGAGTCCTTATCGCCGCAGGACAAACAGTTGTTCTCTGCGAAAATGTCTACTCTGAAGTCAGTCTCAAACACGTCTATGCAGCTCCTTTCTCATGCCACGGAAGGAGCAGCTAGGTCGGCCAGGACATGCATAGCTATAAGACGTCATGCCTGGCTCAGGTTGTGTCAGTTCGCAGACCCTTTCAAGGCGTCGTTTATTAACGCTCCCTATGACGTTTCTTCCCTTTTCGGGAAGACAGTACGTGACACACTTGTCCAGATCAAAAAAGGCGGGAAGACTTTGTCTGCCATCGGGATCCACTTCTCTAACCCTCAGAGGTCCTTCTCTAGGAATCAAAGAGGGCAAAAGAAGATGTGGTTCCGAAAATCTCAGTTTTCACAGGATTCTCAGGACAACTATTCCCCCAGAGGCAGAGGGGGACAAGACCGACGCCGACCCAGAAGTAGAGGGGGTCCCAGGAATTTTGGGTCTAGGGAACCTTTTTCTGATAGACCCGGTCAGCAGCCCTGAGGTGTTGCCCGGCTGTCCTACTCTGGAGGCAGTCGGGGGGAGATTGTCCTTACACCCAGCAGCATGGGAGTCCATTACGACAGATCGCTGGGTGTTACAGATTATATCCAGAGGTTACACTTTCCCATTTGTTGCCCCTCCAAATGTTCCAAAACACCTCCCAGATGTTCCACCCACTCACAGGGAGGCCGCAGCTCTAGAGGTTTCAAAGCTGCTTCTTAAACGAGCCATAGAACAGGTTTCCCCCCCGACCAGTCCGGATCTGACATCTACTCAAGGTTCTTTTTAGTGCCAAAAAAGACGGGGGACCTCAGGCCCATTCTAGACCTGTCAACTTTGAACCTGTCTGTAGCCAAACAGAAATTCCGGATAGTCACCCTACAGTCTATTTTACCTTATCTCTGAGATTGCGACTGGATGTGCTCATTAGACCACCAGGATGCTTACTACCACATCAAGATCCACAGAAGCTCCAGGAGGTTTCTGCACTTCCGGCTGGGAGCCAGTCACTTTCAGTTCAGAGCCCTACTCTTCGGTCTCACCACAGCCCCCAGGGTGATCACCAAGGTAATGGCAGTTGTATCGGCTCACCTGAGGCCTCAGGGTATTCAGGTATTTCCTTACCTGGATGACTGGCTCTTCGCTGCACACAAAAAGCGGCTGCTTTGTCTGGGCCGAGACTACTTCATTCGGTTGGCAGATCTATTGGGGATTACAGTCAATGTTCAAAAATCCCGGTTGCAACCGGTACAAGTTTTTGACTTCATTGGGGCACAGCTAGACACCTTGCAGATGAAAGTATTCTTAACTCCAGACAGGATCTTACACCTCAGGTGCCACATAGCTCAAATAGAGAACTTCAAGTCTCCAAAGGTGAACATGGTTCTCCGGGCACTGGGCTCCATGGCTGCCTCCATATCAATTCTCACTTGTGCTCGCCTTCATATGCAGGTTCTTCAATGGACTCTGGCTGTTCAATGGTCTTGGCTAGACCTGCCCATGGAATTTCCAATCAGGATCAGTCATGTCTGTAGGACATCCCTTCTTTGGTGGTTAAATTCACAGGAGATTATAGAAGGACGCCCTTTCGCATCAACTCTAGTCCAAGCCACAGTGACCACAGACACCTCCTAACTCGGGTGGGGGGGACACTGTTCGGGAAGGACAGTCCAAGGCACGTGGTCCCAGTCAGAGACCAAGTTGTATATAAATGTTCTAGAGATGAGGGCAGTGCTTTTAGCATTGGAATCCTTCCACACTGTCCTCCCTCTCAGATTGATTGCAATTCAGTCAGGCAGCATGTCGGTTGTCTGGTATATCAACAAGCAGGGGGGAACCAGATCCTATCCCTTATGTCAAGAGGCCATTAGAGTGTGGGAGTGGGCGATCTCCACTGGTCGGTTTCTGATAGCAATGCACATCCCGGGGTGCTCCAACATTTTAGCAGAGAGATTGAGTCTGGCTATTCTGATGCCGTACGAGTGGTCTGTGAAACAGTCAGTAGCAGAGGAGATATTCCTTGCATGGGGTCAGCCTTGCTGCAATCTCTTCGCATCTCCTTCCAACACGAAGTGCAGCGAGTTCTTCGTTCTGATTCCCTCATGAGGGGAAGCCCCCAGAGATGCTCTAGTCCATGCTTGGCCCCCCGGGCTTCTGTATGCTTACTCATTGCCAGTCATTCCGAAGTTTCTTCAGAAAGCTTGCCGACTGTGGTGCAAAGTTATCCTCATTGTCCCGTTCTGGCCTTGTCAGGTTTGGTTCCAATTCCTTTGGTCTCATCTCTTAGCTCCTCCATGGGTTCAGGATCCCTGCCCAGATCTAATCTCCCATCCTTCGGGTGTCCGCCCGCCCGACCTGGGCAGCTTGGTTGCTCCAGTTTTGTTGATTGCCAGGACTCCCGGTCTTTCATCCCCGGTAAAATCCATACTGGTGGCTTCTCTTAAAGATTCCACTACAAAACTTAATCGAAGTAAATGGAAGCGTTTTTCCATTTGGGCCTCACAGAGAAACCTAGATCCCTTTATAGCCCCTGTTCCAGTGGTGTTGGATTTCTTGTCTGGCATTTTTCAGCAAGGAGCTAGCTCTTCCACAGTGAAAGTACAATTGTCAGCCATTTGTAATTTTCATGTTGGTGAAAACAACATTACCTTAGCCTCTTCTAGGCTGTGTAAGGCCTTTCTTAAAGGCACCTTTCTGTTGCACCCTCCTGTCAAGGATTCAGTGCCCCCCTTGGGACCTTATTGGTGGCTCCTCCATTTGAACTTGCAGCATTGGTGGATTTAAAATGTTTATCCTGGAAGACAGCTTTCCTAGTCACCATTACATCTGCCAGGAGGGCTTCTGAGCTTCAAGCTCTGTCTGCCGTGCCTCCTTATTTGTTCTTCCATAAGGGTAGGGTCTCTCTCCGTACTAATCCTTCCTTCTTACCTAAAGTGGCATCTGAAGCAAACATAAACCAGTCCATTAACCTGCCTGTTTTCTTTCCTAATTTCCAAAACAAGGGTAAATACAAACTTCTTTTGTTAGATGTTCATAGACAACTTTGCATCTATCTTCATAGAACAAAATCATTCCGCAAGACTGACCAGTTGTTCGTTTCCTTTTCCAAATCCTTTCTGGGAAAAGCTATTTCTAAGGTTTCTTTGGCCAGATGGATCACTCTTTGCATTTCGCATGTCTGCAAAGCAAAAGGTTTATCTCCTCCTGGTATTGTTAAAGCTCACTCTACCAGATCCATGGCGTCTTCTGCTGCTTTTTGGTCTAGGTCTAGGGTTCCTTTGGACGACATTTGTGCAGCAGCAACCTGGGCCAATTCACATACCTTCATTTCCCATTACAAATTAGACCTGATTTCTAGGGTAGAGCATCCTTTGGCTCTGCGGTGCTCAGGAATATCCTTCCATAAGGGCCTCCCAGGATTGGAGTAGCTGGGGACTCTGTCCCACAGGTTGCAGATAAAATGAAGTTAACTACTTCAGATAAAGAAGTTATGTACTCACCATAATGTTCCATCTGAGTAGTTATGCTTCATTTTTCTGCAACCTTCCCTCCCTCCGTCCCCCGGACCTTGTCCTGTCCATATACAGGTTTTGTTCATTGGGCTGAGTTGCTTATGTATTTAGTTGCAGCAAACTCGATCTGATGGAAGGTAGGAGATGGTAGTGCATTATGGGTAGGGGGAGGAGCTTGGAAAAGATGCTAGAAAAAAAGTTGCCGTCTCGGATCTGATATGGATCTGAATACCCACAGGTTGCAGAAAAATGAAGTATAACTACTCAGACATAACGTTATGGAGAGTACATAACTTCTTTTTCCCACAAATTACATTTAGTTCTATGGGAGCAAATAATTCTTATGAAGGAAATGATTCTTTTGAGCTTGGAGTTGGAATCCAAATACCTAGACACACTAAGACCTTACTAAGCTTCTATCTGTTCTTGGATATATCCCTGTTAATTGATTATAAGTCACCATTTTTCTCTCACCCCTTCCTGCCTTCGCTATTAATTCTTGTGCGTCATGTTCCTCTAACTCTGGCTTAGTTAATTCTTCCATAAATATTTCCATTTGTGGCTTTCCTTGGTTTCACAGTGTTTCTGCTTTGTAAAATGTGCATAGAATTTTAAAAATATCTCTAATACCTCTGTAGGATCTTTGTTAGTTGTCCTGTTATAGGCTTCCTAAGTTTGGTAACAATCCTTTTTTACGTTCTGCCACCTAAGTCACCGTGCTAAGAGTTTTTGTGCTCTGGAGTTGCCACAAAAAATACTTGCTTTACAACAGCTTCTCAAAAAGCCTCCACCTGGAAGATTTACCACAGCAAGGAGAAGAGATTTGTTTTTTGGCCTGCCATCAGAACAGTGATCCTTTTTCGACATCTGTAGCAGACATTCTACAATTTCTTGCCACTCTTTTTGTTTCATGTTCATGTTTTTCCACCATCAAGGTGCAACTGGCAATTTCCTCTTTTCACATTGGCTTTCAGGAACAATCATTAGCTTCTCACAATGTAAGACATTCCTCAAAGACATCTTTCTACTTAGCCCACTAATTAAAGATACAGTTCCACCTTAGGACCCAAATTTTGTACTGGAACCTCTCACTAAACCACCCTTTGAACCAGCTTCTTTTGCAGACATTGTTTCTTTGAAAACCATGTTTGTGGTAGCCAGTACTTCTGCAAGGAGAATTTCAGAGCCACACGCTTTAACCTCATCTCCTCCCCACTTTGGTTTCCATAAAGAGAATTTTCTTAAGAAGAAACTTTTAATTTATTCGCAAAGTGGCTTTGGAATGTAACATTTCTTAAAGTGTTTACCTACCGATCTTCTCTCATTATGAAAACAAAGGATAATATATAGCGCATACTTTGGATGTGCACAGACAGCTACATTTTCTACCAGCACAGAGTGGAATTCTTCATAAAAAATAAGCAGCTTTTCATTTCCTTTACTCACTACAAGTTGGGACAAAAGATATCCAAGGTTTCACTTTCTAGATGGGTGTCAGACTGCATGTCATTTGTCTACAGTCTGTACACAAACCTCCTCCTTCCATTCCACAAGAGTAATAGGAACTTCTGCAGCATTATTCAGAGCCTCTTCATTACAGGACGTTTGTGAGTCTGCTGCTTGGTCTTTCATGCATATATTTATCAAGCATTGCAAGCTGGATTCTGCTTTCAGAATTAGAGCATTCTTTGGTGCTTCCGTTGCGAACGGGTTCCTGTCATAGTGCCTCTCAGGGTCAACATAGCTTGGGATTCTGGTTCGTATGTCATAGCGGACGGACTGAATGAATAGGATACAAAACATATGTACTTACTGTAATAATAGATTCTTTCATTCCAATCCGTGTGATACAACTACTCACCCGCCATTCTCCTTCCATGTTTGTATGACGTGAATGATCTTCCAGAAAGTGCTTATTTGGTCTTTATTCACTCAGATGTAGATGTTTAAGAAAAGAAAAAGATATAGATGTTTAGCTGCTTAGACTTCAAACAGATCTGAGATGACCAGGAAGAGCAGGGAATTATGGGGAAAGAAATTCTTAAAAGGATCTCAAGGCTGGAGCACTAAAACTGATGGGTCAGATCTGACATGTGGCTGGATTACCCATATATCATAGCTGAAGAACTGGAATAAAAGGATTTGTTATTGTGATAAGTGTGTAGCTTTCATTTTTAGGTGGAATATAAATAAATGCCAGTATAATTCTCCTTCCCTGCCAGTAATCCCTTATTATTACAAATCTGCCATCACTGTCTTTCTGCTACTCTTCTTATCAGTATTGGAGCCCTTCTCGCAGTCAGTATTAATATCCCCCTTTTCCTTTGTCCATGATGCTGTCTGCTGAATATTCATTCTGAAGTCCTTTCTTTGCCAAATTCACATGCTCATGTCTATCAAAATGTGTTTCCTTTAACATTGCTATTTCCACCTTGCACATCTTAATATAGTTCTATACACTTTGTTGTTGTCCATATCTGCAATAACTTTGACATTACATGATAAAATTAATATGGCAGCTATTCTGGTAAAATGGTATTGCTTTCACATCTTTTGCTTGACAGTTCTTTTGAATATAAGCAAAATAAACAAAGGGATTGTGTCTAGATCTAGGGATGTTATAGTCCCCCTTTACTCAGGCCACAGTAGGCCAGTTATTGAATATACTACCCCCTTTAGCATGTGTCTGTCCAGGCACACACAACAGTTCAACAACTGTTGCCCACAGCGATACCTTACTGAAAGGATACACTAAACATTATGTCCTACATGGACTGACTCAAACCCTGTCACTGTACTCAGTATCCTACAGACTGCTAAAAGTAGACCTGTGTCTGGCATACAAGGCGTCCTTCGACCCATTACTGATGGATGTACTGCACATCAGCAAGTCACATGGCATCAGAAATATTCATTGTTGGGATCTAAACCTCCTCTGCAACATCAACAGAACAGTGTGGAGGGACAGGTATATTTCACAGAGGATGCCACTGTTATGCAACAGACTCCACTTCCACATAAAACAAAGTTCATCCCTACCCATTTTCAAGCAAAAAACAAAATTTACTCCAAGACTGCCCCCTGTGCTACTAACAAACAGATGCAGCTCCTAAATGCTTTATCCCATGCATGGGTCCCCTCAAGTTATCTATGGTATGATCCCAGTTAGTCTCATTAGGGGTAATGTCTAATTAACCTTACCTAAACCATGGTCGATAATCTATAATCAAATGGGATAGGTTATTTCAAGCACAAAACGGAAAGTTGGCTAGAATGATAGTGGCCTGCAAGGGCAGCTAACCTAGTAGTTACCAATGAACCTAGGAATGCATGTTTTCAACTTACAACATACATGCACAAATTAAAGATTGCATTTAAATGCGTGAATTGGACTTTTGTTTTTACATAAAACCATTTGTAGAAACAAAAAAAAAGTTTAATGCATTTAAATGCGTGAAATGGACTTTTGTTTTTACATAAAACCATTTGTAGAAACAAAAAAAAAGTTTAAAAAACTGCTTCCGAATATAGAAGTCTTTGATGACTTGGTTATATTTACCCAGTAATGGACAAGCAAGAGGTGTTTACATCACTTTGGGTATCCAGCTGTATTTGTGCTGGATTAGCATGTGTAAGTAATTGTGACTCAATTATGTAATTAACAGTTTAGCAAAAAATTATGAGGAAAATATTATATTTTAATACACATATAACACGATCAGTATAATTTTACATCTTTGGCCCGCAGCCCAAGATCACATTATATTGCTTATAAAAAGCCTTTACCTTCTTACTATAACCCTGGGTACATTTCAGTCAAGAAAAAGTGCTTTCTGTGATTGATAGAATGGCTGGAAGGGAGAGGGGTGCCTGTCCCAAGTGGGAGAGTATTAGTCAATGGCATTCCCTTAGTGGTGGCATGTTGCAAAAAGGGGAATTTCCCCTGAATGTAATTGACACACACAGGAGGTGGAGCAGGGAGTAGGTGGAATGTAAAGATGACCAAGCCCCTGGACACCTTTGAGATCCATGACTGGCCCGAGCAATACCAGAATATGTGTAGGGGGTAGGAGATAAGCTGGTAGACCTGGCATGGACATGGGGTACTGGAGGCCTGGCTGGTTAAATGATGTAACTTTTGACTGTATTTTTTAAACACTTTTTTCTTTTCTTCTTCTGCCTTTCTTTACTAAGTCCATGCTGCTCTTTACCAGATAAACCAGCAGTTGTAAATTAAGTATTCATTTGCAAGATTACTTCTTTTGAGAATTACTTTACCTTATGTTATCTCCTAAATTATATTGTCATATTAAATGAACTGCAACTGTGTGTAAAATTATCTACTTTGCCTATCTTAGTGTAATCCTGTAGTACTGTTTTTCATTTGGAGCTTATCTCCCCGGGCCTCTACTAAAAATGGACATGTATCCAGTTAGACTAGCCCTGTCAACAAATGTAAAATAAAAATAAATAAATGCTAAAAAAAAAAAAGAAAGAAAGAAAACAAGAAAAAGTACTTTCTTACTTTAATATCATCAGCATAATTGGCAGTCACTGACAAGACCCCCATCTCACATTAAAATACTTCTGCATACTATACAGAATGACTTTACAACATGGCATGCAGTTTACTTCAAGACATTTATTACACATATTTTACAAAGAACAAAAGCTTTTTTTATTGCTTACATTTAAATCTTCAGTCCCTTTATTTTACTTCTAAACATGAGAAAGTGGGAGTCAAGCTTTAGAGTCTTCCCACTAATGTAGCACAGTTAGCAAATGTCCAGTCTGTTTTATAGCCACATATTTTTGCAGAAGCATAGTTCCTATGCCTGCCTTGCTTGGATTACCTTTGAATACTTAGTAATTCTGTACAGTTATATATTTTTTGTTATTATTATTTTTTTTTACTTAAGACGAGTTTAAGTTTGCTACTTCTTCTACTGTTGTCTGATCTGATTAATATACAGTGATTAACTAGAGATATATGGACTGAAAATCTTCCACACAGAGAAGTTTCTTGCACTGTTTTGATATTACTATTCCCCATGTTCTGTCTCTTTTTTTCTATGTTTTTTGCCTGCTGACCATCAACTTTCCCTTTATTACCTATAGACTGTGAGATGGGCAATTATCCAGGCAGCCATCAGAGTTGTTTTCTACTTGCTGTACTTCTTGTTATCCCAGCAGCAGCATGAATGACTAGGGATGTATTTCTATTCTCATGTTGCAGTATTCTTACTGTGGGATCCTCCATCTCAGGCGACCCAAATTTCAGCTTCTGTGCAAAAGCTCAAGCGTAGCTGCTGCTAGTGTGTGGGATGTCACACACAGGGCCATAAACCAGGGGCCTTAAATGTGACTTCTGCATGCACAGACCCCAGAACTTTTCTGCCGCAATTGAATGTGAGATTCATCACTTTGCTCCACTGTCTTCAAGACATCTAAAGTTAAGTATTGCTTGAGCTTTGGTTGTTGCTTGTTTCCTTAGCCAATGTCTGCTAGGAAGGGAAAATGTAGGTGCAGACATCAAATTCCACACAAAGACTTCCATGAACTTTGTTCTGTTTAGGCTGGGAACACAACCATACCACCTGTAGCATCTGCCAATTGTTTGTTCCCAAAACTCTCCGAAGTCATCTGGCAGCCCTCAATTTATACCTAGAGAACCAAGGGTTAAAAGGGCTAGGTTTATGAATGGATCCAGAGTCTGCCATCGAGGTGGAGCCACCTAAAAAGAAGGCCAAAGTTTCTAGGCCTACTGCTTCTGCTCCTCTGGCATCGGATGCCCCGCCAACCAACGATATAAGGGTTGAGGTATGCCTGCTAGAACTGGCCCCTTCAGTGACTACCCATGAGGAAGCTTCTTCCGAAGTACCGGTAGGCACATCCAAGGAGGTTATTCAAATGTCGGTTACTGCCGAGGTCGAGGAGGGAACCAGGCTCCACCTGATGCCCATCATACAATCCAGAAATTGGATATCTCTCCCATAGGCCAGATCCCTGAAACTAGGCCCTCAGCATCTACCAAATCAACTTGTCTAAAAAAGAAACAAAAGACTAAACATTTATTTGCTCCTTCTGAGGAACAACTGGACTGGCAGTCCTTTTCTCAGTCCTTGCTGCAGGCCTTCATGGCCCTTAGGCCATCAGCATCCACATCAGCCACATTGCCTCTGCTAAGCTCCAGGCCAACCTCATCTACCTCTATCCCTCCTACCTTCTCCCAGGATGAAGAAGCCTCCTCTGATGATGATGAATCAGTTACTTACTCCCTTGGAGTACTACTGCCCAGATGAGGACTGCATTGAGGGAGACTCCCCCCGAGGATATTACATTTGGAGAAACTGTTACTAAAATGAGGGAGTACTTTAAATGGGATACTGCTCAGATGACTGAAATTCAAAAAAAGGTATTTTGAATTGCTTCAGGTGGAAGCACCTTCCCGATCAGCTATTCCTCCTGTGATTCCAGCATACCTGGATACATTTGCATCAGCCTCAAAGACCTGTTAGTCACAACCTCCCACTCCCAAGAGACCTGACCTTTTTCTGTATGGTCCCTGACGAGCACAGATTCCTGGTAAAGCCCCCTTTGGCAGACCCTGCAGTTAAAGCAGTGGCCCCTGACAAGCAGTTCAGACTCATTCCTTCCTCCTTACTCTTGTCTTTAGACAAGGATAGCAAGGTAATGGACAAGCTGAGGAAGATGTATATTTCTTCCACTCTAGCATTTAGGGCAATTACCAGACCCACATGGTCAAATGTGCCCTAGATTTGGTTTCACAGGCTTTCTCCTTACTGTCATTCTTACTTGACTCCCCAAACAAGTCACAAATAGCATCCAAGCTGTCCCTGGCATCACAGGTAACCAGACACTCAATAAAGTGCAGCTGTGATGCAGCTGAGGCCTCTGCAAGTTCTGCAGCGTCAGCTTCTGTTTTACACAGATATTCATGGCTTCGACTACAGCCCCTGCCTTAAGACTTTAAAACCAAACTTTTGGACCCCCCCCCCCCTGGATAATAAATTTCTGTTTGGCAAACAGTCTGCTGATCTGTTTAAAAGCCTCCAGGAGAAGAGTAAGGAACTCCAGGACCTGAAACACTTACTGGGCTCCCCAGTACCTACATTTTATAGGAATTACCCTGCAAAGATCTCCTTTGTCAGGAGAGCCCCCACCCAGCTGCCTCTTCCTCCTCCTCCAGACATAGAAAAGGGTCCGTGAAACCAACCTCCCCTAGGGCAGCCACTTATCAGTCCCCCAACAGCCAGCCCTTTCAGGAGAGAAATAATAATGCGTGACTGCCTCAGCTACCTTCCCCTTTCATTCTGCCTCTCTTACTGTCTCCCCCTCTGGAAAGAAGTCACTTCAGACCGCTGGCTCCTGTCAGTAGTGGAAAAAGGATACTTCATGTCTTGACAGGAAAAACCCTTTCCACTAGGCATCTCCTTCCCTCCCAAGAACCAGTTACACCTAATCCCACAGATTGTAGAAGATCTTCTCGCTCAGGGAACCATAGAACTCATCCCCCCAGGCCAAGATGAAAAATGTTTCTACTCCAGGTTATTCCTGGTACCAAAAAAGGATGGCCCTTAGAGGCCCATCCTAGATCTTATCCTTCCTAAATCCCTTTCTGAAGGTCCCTTCCTTCAGAATGCTATCCCTTCAAAACCTTCTTCCACTATTGCCACCCAAGGCTTTCATGGCCACTTTGGACTTGAAGGAGGCTTACCTCCACATCCCTATTCACCCAAACCACAAGAAGTTCCTATACTTTACTGGGCCTTGTTCACACTTTCAATTTACTGCCTTGCCCTTTGGTTTAACCACTGCACCAAGAGTTTTCACAGTGTCCAGCCCCAGAAGTAGCCTACTGCAGGACCAAGGGCATTCAAATCTACCCCTACCTAGACTACATCCTCATCCTTGCAGAAGGGAAGACCCACTCAGAAATCATCTGCTGTTCTTCATGTCACTGCTCCAGAGGTTGGGATTCACACTCAACCGCACAAAATCATCCCTCTCCCTATCACAGGACAGCACCTTCCTGGGATGCAGGATAAAGACTGACCTGATGAAGGACTTCCTCCCTCAGGACAAGGTAACCTCCCTGGTCAGCCACTTCCAGGACCTTCTCTTGGTCAATCTTCTGTCAGCCAGGCAAGTCATGTGCTCTCCTATGCCTTATGGCAGCCACCATTCCTATGCTGCCACTAGCCAGATTACACATGAGGAAGTTACAGTGGTACCTAAAGAATGTGTGGTCTCAACATAGCCACCTACTGGACTTTCAGATACCCTTCCTTCCATGCCTAAAGACAAAATTGATGTGGTGGATTCAACAGGTACAACGAAACCCAGGCCTACCCCTACAACCCCCCACGTCTACACAACTAATGCACATAGATGCCTGAGATCTAGGCTGGGGAGCAACCTTGAATGGCCTCAAGGTGCAAGCCCTATGGGACCCATCCCTCCAGAGAAAGCATATCAGTGTAAGGGAGATGACTGCAGTCCACCTTTCTCCCTCTCATGCAGCCAGGCCACTTACAAATATTCACAGACAACACCACTGTAATGTGGTACATCAACAAACAGGGAGAGACCAGGTGTTACCTGCTCTGCAGGCTAGCAATGCAAGCTTGGGAATTAGCCTCTCGGAACAACATGTCACTGCAGGCAGTCTACATTCCATCCCAAGACAACCATCAGGCAGATGATGTCAGCAGATCATTCTGTCTGCATTACGAGTGGATGTTGCACAGAGATGTATTCTTAGACATTGTCCACCAATGGGACACGGTTCAAATAGATTTATTTGCCTCCCCCAGAACAGACAGTTGAAAACCTTCTGTGCTAAGGATCCCTCTCCACTAGCTTGGAGAGTGGACGCCTTCACCATCTCATGGAAGGGACCGTTTCTGTATGCTTTTCCTCCCTTCCCTCTCATTCAGAAAATCCTCCTAAAAATCAGGAAGGACATGCGAAACATCTTGCTGGTGACTCCCTGTTGGCCAAGGCAGCGTTGGTTCCCCCTTCTTCAAACTCTTGTCAAGGGCAATCACTACAAGTTGCCTCACAAGGTAGACCTGCTCACACAAAAGAAGGGATCTCTCATCCACCCACACTTGGAGATGCTTTGTCTAACCCTGTGGGTGATAAACTTTTAATTCACTTCACACACCGCTACACTGAGGATGTGCTATCTATCCTGCAGGAGGCCAGAAGATCCTATGTTTCTAAATGGGAAATGTTCTCCAAAGTGTGTCTTCAAAGGCATAGGGACCCTTTTCAAATGGGTGTTCCTCTAGTCTTAGCATATGTGTGTGAGTTCATAAAATCAGACCTTTCATATTCTTCAGTGAAGCTTCACATATCTACTATCTCTGCCTGCTTACCTCTGGACCCTCTGCTACTCTCCAGATTGGATGTTAAACTTTTCCTAAAAGGGGTCCTGCACATTAGGCCACCAAAGACCCCTATCCCGCCTCCTTGGACCTAAATTATGTTCTAGAAAAACTTACACTTGCCCCATTTGAGCCAGCCAGCTCTGCTTCCCCGCAGATATCCACATGGAAAACAGTCCTAATGGTAGCCCTTACCTCAGCCAGAAAGGTTTCAGAATTACAGGCGCTTAGGGCATCCCCACCCTACACTATCTTCCACAAAGATAAGGTAACCCTGCAAACCAACCCCTTCTTCATTTCCAGAGTGGTCAATGAGCGGCCACTAAATCAGTTTATTCACTTATCCACTACACTCCGTTGATGACCACAGGCAAGTAAGGTTCTATTTGGACAAAACTAAGAGCATCAGAAAGTGTAATCAGCTCTTTGTGTCCTTCCATCCCCGGGCCCTGGGCAAGGCTGTATCCAAACAAACTGTCTCCTGCTGGAGGAAAACTATCTGCTTTTGCTATTCCTACCATGGAAAACTATTGCCTCATGGGGTCAGGGCACACTCTACAAGAGCCGTAGCTTCCTCTGGGGCCTTCCTGAAAGGCCTGGATGCAACTTCCATCCTTGAGGTAGCCACCTGATCCTCCATACATACCTTCACCAAGCACTAAACACTGGGCCATTTTTCTAGAGCCAGAGCAGGATTTGCAATGGCAATCCTGCAGGAATTCTTAGAATCTGCTACTCCTTTCTCCACCTTTCCTCCTCCTTAAGTTGTTGTACTCTACTACAGTAAGAATACTGCAACATGAGAATAGGACATATACTAGTTGTGTAAAATCTTACCATAACCATAGATGTCCTTCTCTACCATGTTGCAGTATTCCTTCCCTCACACCTATCCCCCCTCATTACATTCACCTGTCTAGAGGGCATCATTGGGCACTACCTATACTATGGTCACACTAGACAATCAGTTAAATTTCACCTGTCCTAGAGGACATCATTTGGCACTACCTAGACTGTTCTCTGACTGGGCAGTCAGATGTTCTTCGTGTTTCAGTGTTGCAGTCATTACATTTGGGTAATCTGCTGGCAGGTTGCTCTCAGTCGGCCTGAATTCCAAAGTCTTGGGTCCTGCGTCAGTTGCTGTTTCCTCTTCCATGACGTCAGGTCATCAGGGGTGTAAAACAAGCAGCTGATGCCATTTTCTTTAGTCTTTCTTGCCGCACGAAGCAGAAGCAGTTCGCAAGTGCCGGTCGGCCGACTCCTGAAATTTTCGAGTTCGAATTTCAGAACCGAAGTCTTCACTAAAGCTAAGTACCCCATTGGGGAAACTTTTTTCTTGCTCCATTTCGATGTCAGAAAAAGTTAATAATTGTATTACTTGTGGGAAGCAAATACCTCGTAAGGATTTCCATTTATACTGTATTCCTTGCCTAGGCCCTGATCACAACGTGCCTGGCTGTCAGTTTTGTGCTAGATTTAACCAACGCACTATTAAGCATAGGTATATTTTTGCCTCAAAATATTTTGGAAACAGATTTAACTAACATGAAATGTCGTTGGATAGCAATCCGACTACCGGAGTACACAAAAAACACAAAGAAAAGGACAGAGACAGACCGTCGAGGTCCGAAACCGACGACGAAGCTTGTCCTAAGCCAGTCGCCGGTGTGCCACTACTTTCGAGTCGCAGGCCCCTACCGAGACCCATGTGGTGTCTGGCACACCGCAAGATACTCAAAGTATTGTACCCATGGATGTCTCTCCCTCAGATGGGTCCACTGAGCAGGCAACGGCTTCTGAATAGACCTCACCATTTTTATATAAAACCGACAACAGATGCAAAACCAAAGACAAAAGCAACTTCTAAAGCTAAAAAACTGACGCATGAGCCACGTGCACAGGCCGCTACACCTAAAAAACAGATGATCAAAATGGCTGAAGACCTAATTACCTTGATCAGGGGTTCCCAACCCCCTCCTGATAAGAGGCCTAGGCAAGGCACTGATTATGAATCTTCAGATCAGGTTTCTATTTCTTCTGATCAGGAATTATCTATTCCTCCCTATGAGGATTCTGATGCAAAGGAATCTATCCCATCTGCATCACCTCCTGAGGATTATTCATTTGGAGAAACCTTGCATACTTTGAGGGAGCATTTTCACTGGGAGAGTCGAGATTTCTCAGAATTAAAAAAGAGGCTCAGGGACTTCCTTATTCGTCCTCAGCACAGGCCTTTAGCCATACCCACTGTTTTAGACATTGTGGATGATGTGTTTTCGGAGTCAAGCTTGATTCCTTACCTCCGGCTCCCAGGAAGCCTGACAGGTATTATAGGGTCCCTGACTCGCACAAAATTTTATTTAGAAACCTTTCTGCTGACCCTGAAACTATTTCACAGGGTCGAAGGGGAGTTGAGGCCTCAACAGCAAAAAAATCCTACCCCCTCTAACAGAGATTCAAGGGCACTGGATAGATGGGGAAAGAAAGTTTATACATCTGCAACCTTGGCAATTAGGGCCTTAAACTGTCAGTTTCATATGCTCAAGTATCAACAACATGTTATGGGATTGCTGAAACAGAAAATGATGTTGATTTCTGAATGTGCAGAAAATAAAGAATTGCAGGACTTATTGCATGCAGCTGAACAAGCTGGAAATCATACTTTACAATGTGGTTTTGATTCCTTAGAGGCATCCTCCTGGGCTGCAGTTACTGGAACTGTGATTAGGAGGCATGCCTGGCTGAAAGAGCAAAATTTGCCTGATCATGTTAAAGCTAAACATGTTAAAGCTAAATTACTGGATGCACTTTTACAGCATGATACTCTGTTTGGTATTAAGGCAGAAGAGGTTTTAAAGAAAATGGAAGACAAATCTAAGTCTATGCAAACTGTAAAAGACTTCTTACAAGTGCAGCCACCAAGATTCAGTAGACACTGGCCTACAAAAAATTGGTCCTTTCCTGTGTCCGACAGAGCTCAAAGGGGCAAATCCAGACACCCTAAAGGTTCTAGATACCAGGCACAAATTTCTTACAGGTCAAAGCAGTGGGGTGCTACTACATCCAAATCTGGAGGAGATAAAGTGCAACCCTACAGAAAACAATCCCAATGACTTCCCCCTGCCATCACCAAGCACTTACCTTTTGGCAGCACCCTTAGGGGGAAAATTAGCACTTTTTGCTCAAAATTGGCAGTTAATAACCCAGGACAAGTGGGTGCTAAACATAGTATCACAGGGATACATATTCTATTTCCATAATCTGCCAATGGCAAATGGTTGGCCAGATCTGCCAAAAAATCAATGGGCAGGGGCACAGAAACAGTTTACGTCCCTCATGGATATGGGGGCTATTCAGCCAGTACCAGAACAGAAAAAAGGACAAGGTTTTTACTCAAGACTGTTCTTGGTACCCAGAAAGGGCAAGGCCTGGAGGCCTATACTGGATTTATCAAAACACATTCCTGGACATTCCAAATTTCAAAATGCTAACTTTGCAGCAGCTTCTGCCCATGCTGGGCAAGAATGCTTGGCTGGTGACATTAGACCTAAAAGAGGCATACCTGCATGTCCCAATAAGGGAATCGTGCAGAAGATACCTCCGTTTCAAGGCTGGCTTAATGCATTACCAATTCTCTGCACTGTCCTTTGGCTTATCTACTGCGCCCAGGGTCTTTACAAAGTGCCTGGCACCAGTAATTGCTTTTTGCAGACAAAGGAAGTATACAAATATATCCTTACTTGGATGACTGTCTCATTCAAGCAGAGAGCAAGGACATTCTTCCTCAGCACCTGGCGTTTGTGAAAAGGCTTCTAACATGCCCAGGGTACACAATAAATGAAAAGAAATCACAACTGGTTCCTGGGTGCAAGCTTGAATACAACTGCCCAGATGGCTTTCCTCACGCCAGACGAACAAAGGCAACTGACTACTTACTTCAAACTGATGGCAACAAAAACCCAGTTATCTGCAAGACAAACTCTGCAGGCTTTGGGGTTTGTGGCATCCTGCATCCTACTGATTCCATATGCAAGACTGCATATGAGGAAACTTCAATGGTACCTAAAAAGTGTATGGAGTCAACATTGTCACAGTCTGGAAACAATGATTCCTCTCATTCCCTGCCTACAACAGGAGTTTCTGTGGTGGGCAAAGGCTTGTCACCAAAACATGGGACGGGCCTTTACTCTACCCCCCTGCCAGCCAAACCTTAACAACAGACGCACCCAATTATGCATGGGGGGCCCACCTGGTGGGAAGATGCATTCAGGGCATATGGACCCCAAAACAAATGCATCTGCATATCAACCAAAAAGAGATGTTAGCTGTTCAAAATGCCCTGACAGCCTTCAAGGACTTACTTCATCCAGGACAACTACTGGTAAAGACAGACAACACCACGGTTATGTGGTATGTAAACAAGCAGGGGGGCATGCACTCATACCCCCTTTGCAGACTAGCCATGGCACTGTGGGACACAGCTTTGACTTACCAAGTACATCTTCAAGCTCAATTCCTGCCAGGAAAACAAAATACTCTGGCAGATGATTTAAGCAGAAACCTTATGGACTCTCACGAGTGGAAACTAGATCCACAAATCTTCAGCATGATAACAAAGAAATGGGGGAGCCCGGACATAGATCTGTTTGCCTCTCCTCAAAATTATCAATTGAAAAGATTCTGCAAAAGGACTTATCACAAACAAGCATGGAAAGTGGACGCCCTATCCTTCAGTTTGAAAAACCTATTGGTTTACACCTTTCCTCCTCTACCTCTTCTTCCCAAGGTCCTACTAAAATTCAGACAAGAGAAACCAAAGATGATACTAATTGCCCCAGACTGGCCCCACCAATACTGGTACCTAATCCTAAGGAACTTGTCTCAATACCCAGCTTGGACCTTACCTCAAAGACCTCAATTACTGTCCCAACAAAGCCATCAGATCCTGCACAATCAGCTCCAAACACTGAACCTGGCAGCATGGCTGATCATGTAGTTATGCAAACAACACCTCTCAGTAAAGCTGTCATGAATGTCATTTTGGAAGCCAGAAGGCCTAGTACTAGAAAATCATCTGCTGATAAATGGAAGAGATTCTGCGCTTGGAATCAAGCACAAGGAACTGATGCAGCAAAACCAATTATTCCTCAGATATTACAATACTTGACTGAGATGCTTGACAAAGGCCTATCTTTCTCATCAATAAAAATCCATGCCTCTGCCATTTCGGCTCATTACAATGCAGAGCCACCAATTTTTTCTCATCCTTTACTAAAGCAATATCTTAGAGGAGCCAAAAATTTAAGGCCTCAAGAAGATCACCAATACCTGCATGGGACCTCAATTATGTGTTGGAAAAGCTCACCCTGCCTCCATTTGAACCAGCTGCTACTGCAGATCTAAAGTTGTTATCATGGAAAACCGCTCTGCTCCTAGCAAGTAGAGTCTCAGAGCTACAGGCCCTCGCGTCTGTGGAGCCTTTTATCATATTTTACCCAGACAGGGTGTCTCTGAGGACCAATCCTTCATTTATGTCTAAGGTTATTTCCAGTGTGGCTCTTAACCAGACTATTCCTCTGCCAACCTTTTATACAAATCCGCAGAACAAGGGGGAGAGAATTCTGCATTCCTTGGACGTACACAGACAGCTAAGATTCTACTTGAGCAGGACTAAAGCTCTAAGAAAAACTGAGCAATTACTAGTGACATATGCTGCAGGATCAGAAGGAAAGGCTATTTCAAAGCAGACTATTTCAAAGTGGATAAGCCACTGCATTAGTTTCTGCTACTTACACCATGGCAAACCTTTGCCCAAGGGCATTAGGTCTCATTCCACCAGAGCTGCAGCTACTTCAGCAGCCTTTCTCAGAGGAGTACCAACCGAAGACATTCTAGAGGCTGCTACTTGGAGTTCTGTTCACACCTTTACAAAGCATTATCATTTGCCTCTCTACTCTAAGTCTAGGAAAGGCTTAGCAACTGCAGTTCTGCAGGGCCTTATAGCCACTCCTAATGCTGTTTAGCTCCAGCCTCCCATCCATAGCTTTGGGATTCTACCCAAATGTAATGACTGCAACAGTGAAACACGAAGAATATAGTACAGTTGTGTACACTTACCATAAATGTAGATGTTTGAGTGTATTCACTGTTGCAGTCCAGGTTACCCTCCCTCCCCATTTTATTCTGGAGTTTATCTTTCCTTCACTATTTTCTACAACCTATGTGGTGTATTTGCTTGTAGATGAAGGTAAAGTTTGCATTGTTGCATGTATACATAGTTGTGTAGATATATATATATATATATATATATATATATATATATATATATAATTTATTTTTTTTGCTACCTTTTTGGGGGCACCTGACATCTGGACAAGAAAAACTAAAGAAAATGGCGTCGGCTGCTTGTTTTATACCCCTGACGACCTGACATCATGGAAGAGGAGACAGCAACTGACGCAGGACCCAAGACTTTGGAATTCAGGCTGACTGAGGGCAACCTGCCAGCAGATTACCCAAATGTAATGACTGCAACAGTAAATACACTTGAACATCTACATTTATAGTAAGTGTACACAACTGTACTTTCTGAGGTCTGTGCGTGCAGATGTCACATTTAAGGGGCACAGGAAAATCATTTTCTTGGGTGGCAAAAGCCAGGGTACCTTTTTGGCTAGGGTTATATAGGCACTAGGGCTAATAGCCTCATACCTACCTATGAAGGCCCATGGTTTATGGCCCTGTGTGTGACGTCCCATGCACTAGCAACAAGCAGGCTTGAGCTTTTTCATAAGAGCCAACGTTCGGGTCACCTGAGGCAGAGGATCCCACAGTAAGAATACTGCAACATGGAAGAGAAGGACATCTGTGGTTATGGTAAGATTTTGCACAACTATTCTCTCTTACAAGACTGGGTCCTTTAATCTGTGTATGCTTCTGTGCATGTATTTTTCCCTTTTGTAGTGCACATGGTAAATGCTGGGCAACTGTCTTTGGCCCTTACTCTGATTGCTAACATACCTAATTTTCACTAGGCATCTGGCATGCAGTGGTACATGCTGCTTCCTTCCTCCCAGGATCAGCAAGTCTTCACTGACTGCTAGGTTCGGTCTTAAATGGCTAGTTTCTCTAGTGCTTGGGAAGTTAATAGATCCCTGGTCATCTTGGTGTCATCAGGGCTTTATCCCTGTGCACCCAGAACTGGCACATGCAGTCCTGTTTTTCAGTCAGAAGCACTGCAGTCCAACCAAATACTTTACTGATCAATGTTTATTTTTTATCTGTGTGTTTGTTTGCTTGTTTAACTAAGTGGACAGGTTCAAGTTCCCTTTCCAGTCATGACCTGGGCCAAAACCACAGACACAATACTATGATATAGATTGTTAATTAGGTGCAACATAACAGAATAACTCTGTCAGCCTGCCCATTGGGGGAGGTGATATGGCAGGTGGCCCAGGCTACTACAGTTCTGATGTCTGTGGTAAAGCAAGAGTACAATGTTGTGGACCTATGCTTGGCTCCGCCAAACTGTAACATGCAGTAGCCTTCCAGGTAGCAAGTGAGCTATCAGTGTTTGGAAACATGTAGAGTACAATCAAGGGAACCCTGATGACTACTTGAAAGATGGCTAACCATGATCAGTACTAAATCCAAGTGAAAAGATAAGGTCAGTTGATTGTGAGAGGGCTGATGGTTCGCAGATAGTTGGGGTAAAAAAGCATCCAAAAAAGCCAGAGTAACTAGTAGCTTAAAAAACATCATGAGAGATGGCTTTAACTGGCTGTTCAATGATATACAGCCAGCAAGACTGGGAGAGACTAAGTAGAATAACCAACATATTGTTACAATATAAAGCTGAAAAAAATTTAACTCGTGTTTGAAAATGTACAAGTTAATAGAGTAAATATTACAATAGCTAAGTAATACACATCTGAACGTTTTTCTGAAACAACCAATTCAACATATACTTAAAAATCAAGTTTTTCAGTACTTCAAGAAGAGCTTCGTGGTATACAAAGAATGCCCTTTGCATCTGAGGTATAATATTGGTAACTGTATAGGGAGATACCTATTAAAGTATGAGAAATTGGACCAAGGATATCTCCCTGAAGCACAACCACTTTCCGAGAACTAATATATGAGTAGCTGATAACTAAGATAACCTAAAAAGCTTGACCTGTCAATTGTTGAACTATTTTATCTCCATCATGGAACCTCGTATTGGTAAACTGTTAAAGCTTGGTGATCTAAGGTTTTAAAAGCACATTTCTTGTTAGTGAACGGCACTCCACTTAGCAACTAAGATTTTCTGCATGTTTTAAATTGTGTCCGTGACAGAATGTATTTATTATTTTGACAAGGTAGGAGGGCTGGTCCAAAGCCAGTTTTTAGCCATGACCTGGGCCAGTTAGGCTAAAACAACCTATTAAATACATAGACTAGGATTCATATATTGCTTTCACATTAAGTAGTACAAATTAGCACAGGTTGGAGCAGAGGATGAGAAATTGTAAGACATATTACAGTTGTACAGTGGGACAGAATAACATGATATACAGCACATGCTAATGAGTGTATAATGACATGGAAATGAGGAACCCTTTGTAAATGAACCACGTGGAATATGTAAATGATGACACAAAATGATTATTATTATTCCTACATCCACCATGATGACACAAAATGATTATTATTATTCCTACATCCACCATAAAAAAACTCCTAAAAAAACTAAAACCGTGCACCAATGCCCCTGATAACATTCCCTCTTATTTCCTTAGCATAGCTGCAGAAGCCATTGCCCTCCCTATCAGTATACTAATTAACCGCTCCATCCAAGAAAGTATTGTTCCTCAAATCTGGAAAAAAGCCTACATCATTCCCCTACATAAAGGTGGTACCAACACCAATATTACCAATTTCTGTCCCATCGCCATCCTCTCTCCCATTTCAAAAGTCCTAGAAAAATGTATCCATCTACAACTATTTCCCCATCTCCTGGACAACAATCTATTAACTCCCACACAGCACGGATTCAGACCCCATCATAGTACTATGACTGCCCTCCTATCCTTCCTTGAAACTATAAATAAAGCAAGAGATTCTGGCCTCACTGTATCTACCATCCTACTCGATCTCTCTAAAGCCTTCGACACTATCTCTCATAACCTACTTCTTACTAAGTTATCTAACCTAAACCTTAACCCCTCTTCCCTCTGTTGGTTTACTAGCTATCTCTCCAATAGGCAACAAGCCGTCAAGTGGAAAAAAGCCACCTCCTCCTTCCTCAATACCCCTACAGGTGTTCCACAAGGTCCTGTTTTAGGCCCCCTCCTCTTCAACATCTTCATTAATGACTTTTACCACTCTATCCCCCTTGCAAACATTATTCAATATGCTGATGACTCCACAATCATCTGTGCTGCCTCATCCATCCTAACTCTTCTAAAACTTACTCAAGATGCCTTCACCACCACAGAACAATGGATGAAAGACAACCATCTTGCACACAATGCTGCTAAAACTAAACTTATGATATTTACCCCCTCCAAAACAAATCACTATGATAAATCTCTATTCTCCGTCATCAGCCAAAATAACATACCTCTTGAGCTGGTATCTGAAGCTAAACTAGGGGTCCAAATTGATGACAAACTCAAATTCAACTCCCACCTACTACTAAATATAAAAAAAACTCACCTAAAACTGGGCATGCTCTACCGTCACAATCGATTCCTTACCTCAACTACCAAAATTACTCTCTCTACCACATTTCTCCTTCCCTCCCTTCTCTATGGTGCCCCTCGTCTTACAAACCTACAATCTTCTCTGAAAACCAAACTGTCCTCTTGTTACAATAAAATAGCCAGATTCGCCACCAGTAACAAATCATCCACCCATCACTGTGTACCTCTCCATAAACTCAACTGGCTAGAGCTTCCCAACTACCTGTCCTACACTCAGCTCACCTATGCACATAAACTCATTTTCCAGCCTTCCCTCTGTCCCTCTCTCTCAACTACCTTCAAAATGCATAAAACTCAAAGACTCCTAAGATCTAATAATCAAAACCTCATAGAAGTTTATAGACCACTACACCCTCCAGGACAAAACCTCCTGTCCTTCTCACTAGCACGCCTATGGAACACCCTTCCCCCCTTCATTCATACTATTGCTAACCTGACATCCTTTAAAAAATCACTACACTCTCATTTAACATCCTCCTGGGAATGCTCCTGTGCACATCCCTCCTAACCTACTCTCTTCTCCCAACACTTTTCCTCTTTCCTTTCCTCAAATCCCAGCTAGCAACTTCATGCTTTCTTCTAGCATACAACTCCTTGTTTGTTCCCTGCAACTTTTAGCAAAAAAAAAAAAAAAAATTTTGTTTTCGTTTTTGACTAACTTATAATTGTAATTCTACAATGTTTTTTCTTTAATCCTCATGTAAACTATCTGTGTAACATAACCTTTGTATAATCTGTATGTAGAATAGAATCTTTGTATGATTTGTTTGTGGAGCTTTTCTCCCCAGGACTCCATTGAAAATGGGTTCTTTAGGCCCAATGGACTATCCTGGTTAAACAACTGCAAATAAATAAATAAAATAAAATTATCTAATTCAGAAATGTACAAAATGAGCACTCTGTGCCACATTTCATATCCATTTTGAACATCGAGGTTCACTGTGTACCTGACAAGGGCAGTGTTGGGATCAACACCCTCAACAGCTCATACTATGAATTAGGCTTGTATATCCACACAGATTAGGGAGTGGTCAAGGCACATTCATCATCACTTCCCATGGTGAGGAGGGCACAGTGACAGACTAGTGCAAGACTGCGATATTGGGTAGAGTCACAGGAGGTGAGCATGGTAGCCATATAGTCTGGGAGGTTGTGAGAAGTCAGGGCTGTGGGGTGGAGCTGCCATGATGTGACCATTGGCATGGTCCACTGAGTAAGTTTGTGGTACCAGGGCTTGATGCTGTCTTTGTCAGGGAAGGTACAGAACTACAGGGCCTTGAGCTTCCAGCTAGACTGGGCATACTGTATATTATTCCTGGCAAATGCTGTTGCCTGTGGCCTGGTCAATATGCACAAATAGGGTGGCAGGCAACATGGAAGGGCTAGAACTACTAGAAGCATGCATGCAGCCAGTGGTGCTGTACCAGAGTTGTACTGTTGCTCATGATCTGAACAACACCCACAATGGGGGAGGTCTGCCTGCAGATGAGAGTGATAGCTTTTCATCAGTAATCTATGCAGTCTGACCTGGAATGGTCTTTGGTGGCCCTCTGTGCTTTGGCCTCTCCAATGACCGTGGAAGGCATAACATGTGGGGACAGAAAAGATCATGGTTGAAGTGTTTCTCCTAAACTTCCTATGGAGGCTACAATTGTCACCAGCAACCTCAGCATCATTGCATTCTTCCTGTTCCTATACTCAGTGTCACTGTGCAGTTGGTGCATGTACTCATTCAAGCTACAGTACACACTCACCTTCTCCACAATACTGTTGGTAGCAGCTGTTTGTGCTTGGATCACTAATCTAGATATCTGCTTGTTAATGCTGAATGCTGTAGCCATGTCAGGGATGGTTCTGGAGTCATAGCAGTTCCTAACATAATGATTCAGTTGCACAAAGAAGCTACACTTTATGCTCTCTCCCTCACAAGCCAGTATATCTGGCACTGAGAAGGTTGTCAACACAATCACTACACCTGTAAAACCACCCATAATTAAACAACACACACCCACATATGCGGAGTATCTCAACAAAAACAAACCCAAAGTAGACCTCAGAGGCAAAAACACATGAGAACTCCACAACCCTCCACACCACATACCATGCATAGTCCACACACCAGTGTCTCGCAACCACTAAGGCCTAACCATAAAGCCAACATATTAGTCATAGGAGACTTCATTGTGAGACACACACATGTGCCTCTTACCAGACTGGATAAGGAGAAAGTCACAGTTAGTTGTTTGTCAGGTGCCAGAGTCTGCATTATCACACATGCACTCAAGTCTCTCAGCAGCAGGCAGGTACTGTTATGACTCTGTCATAGTCCATGTTGCTGTGAATGGCTTGAGATGTACCACCCTGGACTATATGAAGAGAGACATGATTGAGCTCACTGAATATGTGTCCCAGGCAGGTATGTCCCTAGCCTTAAGCAGCATTCTACCGTCACCCAGAATGATGCCGCAATACAAACAGAAAATGATTGTCTTTAACAATTGACTTAGTTTCTGGTGTCATTCCAGGGGGAGCCAGTGTCTGACAGCCTGGGGAAGATATGATTGACAGACCACGATGCTTTGCTAGAGATGGCCTGAATCTGTCTCACTTGGGCTTCAGGCTTCTGGCAAAGGTCCTTGCCTCCCCATAGTGCTTTTTTTAGGAAAAGTCATGAGGTCTTTACTACCAACATACAAATCTTAACAAAATGCAAATTAAAGGTCATGCTGCTAAACGCTAGGAGTCTAAATATGAAACTGCACTCATTGTAAGCAATCTTAACCCTGGAAGATGCTGACATTTGTGCAGTCACAGAAACCTGATTCAAAGGTGCGGAGAGCACCCCAGCCTTACCTGGTTACTTATCCTATCATACATTCAGACCCCAAAATGTGGGCAGCAAAGCCAAAGTAGGTGGAGTTTCAATATATATTAAAGACGCACACACCTCCAGGCTGGTCAAACAGTATGATGCACAGGAGACACTCCAGGTGCAGTTAACTGTTGACAAGATCCCTATTCAAATTATAGCTAGCTACAGGCCCCCAAATTTGACTCAAGATGCCCACTCCACCTATCTGAACTTCTTCAGATGTATTAAGAGTCAACCTTTTACCCTGATCCTGGGTGACTTTAATTACCCAATCATAGATTGGAAAAACTACTCATGCCAGAACACAAATGCCCAGAGATTCCTTGATTTTATCAGTGCAAATGCCTTGGAACAGCTAGTTGATACCCCCACAAGAGGTGATAATATCTTGGACCTGGTATTAACCAACATGAGTAACCACTGCAGCACCCCTACGATATCATCCTCCCTGGTAAGATCCAACCATAAAGTGGTCACTTTTGAAGTCACCATCTCCCCTGACTCCCCCCTGTAGCTAGGGTCAAACAAAAAACTTCTCCAAAGCTGATTACAACCTCCTGAGGGATGGTACAAACAGCTTCACAGCCCCCTCCCCCCACTGTAGGAACTGGCACCAATGTCCAAATCTACGCCAAGGTACTGTATGAGCATTTATATAGATGAATCGAATCAGGAATATCTGACAGGGCAATGTCATCCTCCACAAGGAAGAGTAAACTCGTCTGGTGGACATCTGCAATAAATAAACTCGATAACAAAAGGAAAAAAAAATGCTGTCCAGGACCAGAAAGGAGGAGGTGCCCAATTGGAAGCAATCTCTCCTTAGCCTGAACAAGCAAGTAAGAGCACTAGTGAAATCCTCTAAAGCCAACTTCGAGTCCAAACTGGCCACATCTACTAGAGATAGTCATAAGGCCTACTTCACATATGTCCGCAGTCTCAAAGGAAGCACCCAGATCTGTTCAGAACTGGTGGTCAAGGACACCACATACACATTTAGCCAATCTACTGGTTGACAGATACAGCGAAAACTTCTCCCCTCTGTCCCCCATCAGTAAATCAGGACATCCCCAGTACCTGTCCCCCACCCCTTATCTCTAGGGAACAGGTCATCACTGCCCTCTCAAAGGCAAAAAATACAGCCTCCATGGGACCCGATAACATCCCAGGCTGTATCGTACATGAACTCAGGCATGGACTTGCAACACCATTAGGCACCCTATTCAACCAAAGCCTGAGTACCAGCTTTGTCCTAGCCGAGTGGAAGATGGCCACTGTCATCCCTTTACACAAAGTTGGAGTGTCCACCGATCCAGGAAATTATAGACCCATCAGCCTCACTAGCCTGATCTGCAAGGCCATGGAATGGATTATCATGTACCTCATTAACAGGGACATTGGCAACCTCCAAACATTTGACCCCACACAGTTTGGGTTTGTCAAGGGGATGTCATGTCTGTTAAATCTGGCCGACTTCTTTGAGACCGTCACCAAAGCCATGGACAAGGGGAAGACGATGCACATCTCCTACCTTGACCTGGCCAAAGCCTTTGACACTATTCCCCACTCGGGCATAGTAGATAAACTCTCTCAACTAGGCATCAATCTACATGTTACCAGATGGGTAGCAAACTGGCTCACTGATAGAACCCATCTAATCAAAATAGGGGAAGCCAACTCAAGCAGTAGACCCGTAACGAATGGCGTATCCCAGGGATCGGTCTTGGGGCCTCTGTTATTTGGGATACACTTCTCTGAGGTGCAGGCCAAAACCAGTGGACTGTGGCTGACCAAGTTTTCAGATGACTTCAAGCTGGGTGCAGTCATCAGTTCCCCAAGTGATGTGTCAAACAAATGACTGGCGCCAGAAACATGGCCTCAAGCTGAATGCCAAAAAATGCATCATCATCCCCTTTGGTGAGAGTGACATCCCCACGTTATCACATTAATAACAACATCCTAAGTACATAATCAGCAGTGAGGAATTTGGGCACCCAGGTTGATAGTAACCTGACTTTTGACCACCATGTTGCTTCCGTTGTATGGAAAGCTTTCTACATGGCCCACCTCATAAGTAAGAGTATCTCATCCAGGGACAAAAAGGTCATAAGATCCCTGTATTCTTCCCTTATAAGGCCAATTATTGAGTACATCGCCCCCTTCGGCATGTATCACGCAAATAACATGCAGCAGCTGGAGACCACAGAGGTTCCTCACCAGGAAAATCCAGGGCCTCAAACACGTACCCTACACAGATAGGCTAAAAGCCTTGTCCCTCTACACAGTATCATACAGACTCCTCAGAGGTGAACTCTGTCTGGCATACAAAACAATCTCAGACCCCGCCAAGTTAAGCTCCACTGGAGCAACCTGTATGTGTGACCTCAACCTGGTCTGTGATATCAGTAGGACTTGTTGGCGGGATAGATTTGTGTCCCAGAGACTCCCCCATCTGTGGAATAGCTTCCTTCTCCACGTCAGGCAGAGAACCTCATTATCCCTTTTTAAGTGCAACCTGGATAGCTGGATGGGAAACAGAAAATACCTTCCTGGGATTTCACCTATGTCCCTGTCGATGGGGCTCTGGGTACCGACTTGTCTAAACATGGGCTAAACTCTTGGCTAGGCTTATAAGAGCCTCAGAGCCAGTAGCCTAGTAACCTTCTACGATCCTACCCCCCCCCAGCGGTGAGAATTTGCACCTCACAGGTGATATGCATCATGGATATTGTATGCACCGAGGACCCGGTATTTGTGCACTAGGGGAAACCCTTCTCATGGGCTCCACCTATAAGATGTCTGTAATTGCATGATTAGGCTGTGTGTTCAGCCTGTACCTCTACAAGGACCCCTGTAATGGTTGACTTGGGTGACTCCTCATCTTATAATGTTGCAGGCAATGCCATTGTGTCACCAGACTGTATCACTTGCATGTTGCCATCACAGTCAACTACAGGTGCCTTGCTGATACTACCCTTTGTTCTGTTTTGCTGGGGATCCTCCACCAGAGAATCTGTGAATGCAAGAGCACGTGTCACCATTGTTTGCCCACATGTGTATACATATGCCTCTATAACTCCCTGTGGCATTCATACTACAGCAAGTTAAAGTACAGCTATAGCATGCAGTGACAGATGTACCTTGTGTCTAGATTGTTGCAGTTCCAGATCACAGTTGCCTGGAACAACAGACATATGAAGGTGGGCCTTGGTCAAGCCTTTCCTGCAGACATGTAGTAGAGTCTGTTGTACGATACAGTAATGAATATGACTAACCTGGTGCTTCCCCTGTTGACAGATAGGTGGTTGGTACCAACCCAGCTCCTTCATCCAATCCACCCTATGTATGAGGGGGCTGCTCCCTATTGCCAGTGAGTGAGTCGAAAAGCTTCTCAACCTCAGTGTGTTACTTAAGTACTGGTGTCCACCCAGTTTGGTGGACCTATCTTCCTCAATGTCCAGTGACTTTTCCTTCATATGGAGTATCATGTCAGTAAGCATTTGTAACACCTTTTATCTCTGCCTACAGCATTCCCATCCTGCAACAGTCCCTGTCAGATGTCATCATAGTAATGTATGTCACTAATGCTCATCAAGTGCATACCATGTTTGTGAGGTGCTAGGTAACATTTAATCTGATATTGTTAATCCTCACGTCTGGGTAGTTGCGGAACTGAGCCGGCCGTCTTCCAAGCTCGCGCCAGCCACAAACTCTCGAGCTAAACTCTTACCCAGAATTCCCCTCTCCCTGTTACCCCAGATTTCATTTGTCGTGTTACCATTCAGTCATGTCAAGCCATTGCTCTTGAGCTAAGTTACTTTTCTTGATTTATTACCTCATAAATTTACCTTTCTTCAAGGAAATTTATTTGTGTAGTTGTCTCTTAACCTATCGCATCTAGCTGTTGGTATCTGTTTTACCGTTGTTGGTAATCTTTCCCTTCGTACCTTCGGGTATTCTTTGTACCATAGTTGGTACTCTATTTTCCCTTTTTCTTTCCCTTCTATCTGTTTTTTCTCTCACCTGTCATGGCAGAAAAGAAAGGATGTCCGGGCTTTAAGAGGTGTACTAGTTGTGGCCACAAGTTACCTACTTCAGACGCACATGCCTTATGTGTGTACTGCTTGGGTGAACCTCACTTAACTGTCAACCCACCTTGTGGGATTTGTAAAAGTTTTTCTTCCCTGACCCTTTTAGAGAGGAAAAACAAACTTATTCTAAAGGGTATTAGGAAACCCACTTTACAGAGGCTATTTCTGGGTCAGAGGTTTCATCCCCTCCTAGCTCCCACAGAAAGAAGGACAACCTAAAGAAGACTAAGTCTCTTCCTTCGTCCCCCACTGGGGACCCCCAGGAACCGAGACAAAAGAAAGTTAAATTGTCGTCTTCTGAATGGACATCTTCGGCTCCGAGGCTTTTGGAGCCAAAACCTACAGCTCCTTAGTCATCGGCACCGACTCCTACTACGGCACAGAGTGTGCTTCAGACAGCGTTGAACCGAGGGGCTCTTTGGCTCAGACCCCTTTCACTGGCACCGACCATGCAGTCGATGCAGACTGCTACGACGTTGAGGGATTTTCTGGTGCCTGTACCTTCTTTGGCTCGACAGTACTCTCGGCACTGACTCTCCAGGTGGTTCCGAGAACCCCTTGGTCGACACATACTCTCTCAGCACCAATTATGGTGCCAACTACCACTACGGCACTGACCTTGTCGGTGCGGACTCTGTTCTTGGCACCGACAACTCTCTTGGTGCAGACACCGATAGTACAAGCCATTAAAGCGCCGTTGCCTTCGGTGCAGACACCTATCCTACCTGCTGTTACAACTTATTCTCCTTTTAAAGAACCCTTTGCTGGCTCTCAATTTACTCCATCTTTAGATAGACTTGACTCTCCATCAGCTATGTCCATGAGAGCCACTAGAAGCTTTTTTGAACATGATGTGGCACGCATTGTGGACCAGTTGCTTTCAGCTAGAGGAATCCCACCTCCCAAGGCCTATCACTCCCTTGGAGGGGAACATTTTTCCTCAGAGATCCCTACTTGTTCTCCGTCATCTTCAGCCTTTAAGCCCCTTCCTAGAGCACAGACATCCCCTGCTGCGGCTCCTTTTTTAGACCTTACTAAGGAACCACAGCTGCATTTTTGGCAGGAGAGACACTTTACTCCTGTCACTTCTCAGGATGCTAGCTGTGGCACAGTTTCCCCTGCATCCCATGGCCATCCGGACACTCCTAGTCAGCAGGCTGGCTTGCTTGAGCGAGGGGTGACTGTAGGCTCCCACCCCTCCTTAGGTGGACCAGCATTTCAACTTATGGAGAAGGCTCTTGCCACTGTAGGCGATCCTGTGCCACCAGGTTTTTCATCCTCCTCTGGCCCGCAACTCACACCAGCCACCCCCTAGTGGACACCTTGGCACAAGGGCCTCAGGATACACTCCCACAGGAGGCCCCTCTTGCGCTGTCTTCCCCAGCATCTCCCTCTGAGGATGTTCGTCACAAGAGTTCGTGTAAGAGGAAGCACGTGAACTCCCCAGAAGAGTCCCTCATGGAAGACACAGATTTTGATGATGGGGAAGGGTCCCCTCGATTACCCTCTGAAGAGTCCTTTTGGGATATCCTTGAAATCCTTAAACAGAGAGGTGATTGGCAGCCCTCTAACCCAACCTCTGAAGAGTCTGTGTTCCTGCAGGCCTTTCGTGCCCGGCCCCCCTACCTCCTGGGTTACTCCACCTGCCTACGAACTTGTCTGGCTCATCCTGTAGCATGCATGGAAGGCTCCTGACACCGTTGAAGCTATTCCTCTGTGACCAGATAAAATCTTGTCCTCTCCAGATACTGACCCACACTGGTCCAAAGGTCTTCCAGTAGATGCCATGGTGGTGGCGGCCACAACTAAAAAGGATCTGGCAGAAGAGAGCCAGACTGCCCATCTGCACAACAAGGAGTCCCGTGCATTGGACAGATTAGGGAAGCATACCTTTACATCAGTGACCTTTGCGGTTAGGTCCCTGAATTATATGGCACATTTTACCAGGCTTCAAAGAGACTTAATTTCTGAGCTGTCTGAAACTTTGGCCGGAACTTTGTCTGATGAGGACCGTGACAAAGTGGCCTCACAGTTAGCCACCCTTGAATCAGTATCTAACTCCTCCATGCATCTGATTTCTCATGCATCAGAAGGAGCAGCTAGAACAGTGGGTGCAGGCATAGTCATGAGACGGCATACCTGGATGTGCCTGTGTGACCTCACAGAACCCTTCAAGGCTTCCTTTCTGAATGCTCCCATTGAAGCCTCTTCGTTATTTGGACCCAAGGTGAAAGACACACTGGCTAGATATGAGCAGGATGGTAAGACCCTTGCTGTCGTGGGCATCTGTTACTCTTCCCCTCAACGGTCTTTCTCCAGAAACCAGAAGAGTGGAAAGATGTGGCACAAAAAGTCTCAATGTTCTTTCCGTGACACACAAGCCGATTTCTCCCCTAGAGGCAGAGGGGGAAACTCATATGGAAGACGCCCCTTTCGGGGCAGAGGAGGTCCGCGAAACCAGGGTTCCAGAGACGACTCCTCTGATCAATCCTACCAGCGATCCTGAAGAGCGGCCCAACTGCTTTCGTCTGGAAGCGGTTGGGGGTCATTTCTCTTTGTACCCTTATGCCTGGCTGACCATTACCACCGACTCTTGGGTACAAAAGATAATAACCACAGGTTATCATATCCCTTTCGATCTTTGTCCTGTCCCCCTAAGAAACCTTCCCAGCGTTCCATCCAGTCAAAGGGAAGAAGCAGCATTAGAGATCTCAAAGCTGCTAGAAAAAAAGAGTCATCCAAATAGTCCCCCCAGACCAGATGGGATCCGGATTCTACTCGAGACTATTTTTGGTGCCTTTTGGATCTTAGCATATTAAACAAGTTTGTAAAGGTACAGAAATTCCAGATGGTCACAATTCAGTCTATCCTCCCACTCTTGGAAAAAGATGATTGGATGTGCTCTGTAGATCTTCAAGATGCGTACTACCACATAAAGGTGGACAGACCATCAAGTAGATTCCTTCACTTCCGTGTGGGAGCCAGTCATTACCAGTTCCGAGTACTGCCCTTCGGACTCTCTACAGCCCCCGGAGTGTTCACAAAGTGCATGGCAGTCGTCACAGCTCACTTGCGACTACAGGGATTCCAGGAGTTTCCATACCTAGACGACTGGCTCATTACTGCCCCCACCAGACATCTGTTGGAAGCAGCCTTGGCATACTCTCTTCATACCGCAGGAAGGCTAGGCATAACTATAAACTGGCAAAAATCCAGCCTGACCCCATCTCCATCCATAGAATTCATTAGGGTCCTGTTGAATACAAAAAACTGCAGAGCATCCATTCAAGAGCACAGAATCCTAAGGATAAAACAACAACTCATACCGATCCTTTCAATAGAAAAATCCACGGCACATTCTTTTCTCCAGCTGCTGAGTTCCATGGTAGCCTCCATCACTATTGTCCTCCTTGCGAGGTTCCACATGAGGCTTCTACAATGGTTACTACTCACCCAGTGGTATCCCTTTCAGTACCCTCTATCATCCAAGATTCGGGTAATCCAGAGGTGCAAACGAGACTTAATTTGGTGGGTGTCACAGAACCCGTCACAATGGTCTTGCCCCTTTACCCCCCCAACAGCCCAAGGCTACAGTGACCACGGATGCCTCCCTGATGCGGTGGGGGGGCTATTTCAGAGAAAGACAGTCCAGGGCACGTGGTCCAAAATGGAGGTCCATCTGCATATAAATGTCCTAGAGCTGAGGGCGGTGCTTCTAGCATTTCAAGCATTCAGTCCCCTACTGCCGTCAGGGACTATTGCGATACAGTCAGACAACATGGCTGTAGTCTGGTACATCAACAAACAAGGTGGAACAAATCTTACCCACTTTGTTGGGAGGCCATGAGAATATGGCAGTGGGCGATGGCTAACAACCGCTTTCTCATCGCTACGCACATTCATGGGAGTTCCAACATGATAGCAGACAGACTCAGCAGGTGCATTCTACAACCTCATGAGTGGTCCCTGAATCCTTTAGTAGCGGTGGAGATTTTCAACCATTGGAGTCTCCCTTGCTGCGACCTCTTTGCATCCCCGATCAATAACAAATGCAGCAATTACTTCGCCCTTATTCCCCCTTGGGGACAGTCACCCAGGGACGCTGTAGTCCACGATTGGCCCTCGGGTCTACTTTATGCTTTTCCCCCTCTTCCCCAGTTCCTGAAGAAAGCCCGCCGGTTGAAGAGCAAAGTAATCCTCATAGCGCCATATTTACCTCGTCAAATTTGGTTCCCCTTTCTATGGCCTCACCTACTAGATCAACCATGGATTCTCGATCCATCTCCGGACTTGATCTCCCATCCGCAGAACCTGATTCACACCAACTTGAACAGCCTGAAGCTCAAAGCTTGGTCCTCCACTTCCTGTGATTGCCAGGCAGAATGATCTTTCTTCCCCAGTACGTGACATTCTTATTGCATCTCATAAGTCTTCCACCAAAAATACATATCTCAGCAAGTGGAAAATGTTTACTATTTGGCTGAAGGAAAAGCAGATAGATCTCTTTTCAACACCGGTGCCAGTGGTACTGGAATACTAGTCAAGTTTATTCCAATCTGTCCTTTCTGCTTCTACCATTCGGGTTCATTTAATTCTTCTGAATAGTGAACATTTCTAGGTTATGCCTCCCTCGTGTGCCCATGCCAGTACATATACACTTGTGGACAAAGCATGTTAGTAAATGGTTGAGTATGGTATGCTGTGGAATGTACATACCCATGATTAGTGCCCCTACCACCACTGTTATATCCTTGGTTATCAGTTATAGTTAATGTTATGGTCAAATTTCCCCCCATTTACATACAACAATGCCTTGGCACTGGAACCCCATACCCCTTGCAGTATGTCTTTCACAAGGTATCTCATAGTAAACAGTTGGCCACCCCCACAGCCACTGGTAAATGGAGCAGTGCTATGCTGGTATCATGAATTCCCAGTTACACATGACATCTGTTTTGCTGTCAGTGACATGTGCCAGAGGGTTTGATGTTCTTGCTGAGGTACTTCCCAGGCTAGACTTGTTCCTTAAGTCTTAGAAATTCCAAGTCTGTGTAAAATCTTTACTGAAATTCCTCTGTTCCACAGTTGTATGCTGTTACACAAATGATGCCAGCACTTGATATTGTGCTAACAAAAAACAGTTTTGTGGCTGTGCTGATGAAGTTAGTTAGTGCTGCTGAGAATCACTGTTGATGCACAATGCACTGTCCAAACATGCTGATGATAGCTGTTCATGTCACGGTGATCTCAAAGCATGTGACCAGTATGCTGGAGCTGCCTGCAGTGTCGTAGTACAGTGCTATGGCCATGTCTTAGGGCAGTGCTACAGATGTACTGTAGTGCCACACTACAACGTTACACTACAAATGTTGATTCAGAAGCATACATCCTTATGCACGGGGCAACCATTTTGCTCCTCAAGGAAACCGGAGTGAGTGGCAATGGATACTGAAGGCAGTATGGAATGTAAGACTCCAATGTGGTATACTAAGGAGAGCAGGCTTTTACTCATCTTCCTGCACAGAAACTTTAGGTAGCATCTGCTGTGTGAATATAATGGCCCTCTGTGGACAGTGGATGCTTGGCATGAGCATGCTGGAATTATGAGTGATGCCACTGGCATTGTCCATTCTGGTTAACAATGCTGATATAGGTGCAGGGATTTGAAGTATTTCTGCCCTAAACTCCTTCATCAGTGGCGGGGTATGGGTGTGTGTGAAAGCTCTTCTTCTGAATGTGAACATTAAGGGTCACACCTCATCTCCCAGTATTAGTTTCAGAGGCTAGTGGCCGTTGAGAAGCAGCAGCTTCTGGATACCTGCCTCAGCAAAATGAAACAACATCTGGCATAGTCTGTAGAGTCGCATAACGAGCAGGCCCCACCCATTAGACAACCAGGGGTTCAGTTGGCCAGTATTATTGGCCACCCAGGTGAGTGATGCCTGGTTCTGTTGCTGTCTGAGCCAGCTTGGCATCCAACCTTGCCAGAATGCTTCCCTATCATTATTCTGAGGTTTCCCACTGTTGTATGCCTTTTCCCATTCCTTGGTCATTGTCTGTTCTTCCCCATCACTACTTGCCAACTGTCTTTATGCTCGTGTCCATCCACTGTCCTGTAGATGCTGTGTGTATATACTGTTGACATCTTGTCTTTGTATGTCTGCCCCTCCTACCTATTCTTCTGCCTTTATCCCATCCACACTCATCCGTAAGTACCTTCTTCACCTTGTTTCATTTATTAATCTCACAAAAGGGGCTCTTTTGCTGAAAAAGTTACCCTTTCTTTCCCCCACAACTTTCATACCTTATTTCTGCTGATCATTGTTCTCCCCTTTCCAGCTTTTCTATCGACCCAATTTCCTCCCTGTTTATGTGATAAAAAAGGGTTGGGACTTTGCTTTTTACATCCCCAGTGAACTATCTTGTAGGCACTATACTGCCATGCTTGTGCCAGATGAGCAGGAGATGCAGCTGTGTGGTGCTACATTGCACACTTACGTGCTCATTGATTTGGTTGCAACAACTTGCCTTCATTGTGATGCCCATAATGTCAACCGTGTGCCCTGCTGTACCACTACTTCAGATGTCAAGCAGCATAGTGTTGTTCCTCCCACTTCTGTTACACCTCATTTTAACGATGTGCACCTTTGCGTGGAACACCAGCAGTGTTCAGTACCTTAATGAATATCTGATTAGGTCTGTGGCTCTTCATACAGTCACCTCCTTGAAAATTAGCACCGTGCAGTTGCCTATTAGTCACAGCCATAAACATCATGTATGTTTCAAGTTACAGCAGTAATTTCAGATAATCCACCTTGACTGTGACTCAGTTGACTTGTGTTAACAGCTTGAGCTTTGTAAGAGCTGCAGATGGAGGGTGAGTGAAATTTTACTTGTTACCAGTACATCTACTCTTTGGGGGGGGGATTAGTGAACTTTGTCATAGTTCCTGTCTTTTGAGAATTATAACTCCAAAACTGTGGAGAAGGTCAAGCCTAAAGTAGCCAGTTGGATAAGGGTGGAATTGGTGTGGCTATCCAAGCTGATAATGGCAGCCCTTGTTTGGGTATATGTCTTAAGAGTGTGCATGCTTAAGGAGAGGGTATAGGTTGTCCCCATGGTAAGGCAGGTACTTACTGAGAAACATTAGATCTGTGTATGTAAAATCCCCTCATGACCCCTTTGATCACATGGAGAACTAATTGAAGCTGGTGGCTCTCACTTCAGGTGGGGAATGAATGTGCACCAGCACGTGTGTGCGTGTGTGTGCGTGTGTGCGTGTGCGTGTGTGTGTGTGTGTGTGTGTGTGTGTGTGCGTGTGCGTGTGTGTGTGTGTGAGAATATAGATATAGGCAGTTAGCTGTAGATATCTGTACATATGAAAGCATAAATGACATTGGTACACTAAGAGTAGAATAAAATTAACATGTTAATGATGTGCATTTGAGCAAGTAAACGTCTGTGCAGTATCAGTAGACAAAGACAGTATTTTGTGTGCTTATCTCAGATTTTTTTTCCTGTACCAAAATGTACGTTTTTATTCATGTGTTAGTATTTCAGTTTGAATTGATTGAAATCAATAATTTGTCTAATTTCTTTTTGCAAGGAGTTCCATAAGACTTCAGCAAACTTACAGAAAGTCCTTCTGTCTATACTTTAAAGAATGGAGGTCTTAGCAAAGTGATGGTTTTGTCTCTGTCTGAGCGAAACAAATAGCTTGTATCTCTGTGTCTGAATTTAAAAACTAATATAGAAGACAGAACAGCAGTGTAATAGCTTAAGTGTTGTTTATTTTAATAAAACTGTAGCTCTTGTAGTTATTTGTTGTCATTTTCCCTTTACATTTTAGTGATGTGTGCTCTGTAGGGCTAGATAGGGTTATCAACTGAGAAATTCTGTTAACTGCCACCTGTACTGTGTGTTTTTTAGTGAGTTAAGAACAACTGCTGATAAGCGGAACTTAAAATTAGGCAATAGCATTCAGATTGCTGTGGACTTTTTGACTTCCTGTGTGAATAGTTTAGAATACTTACAAGATACATAGAGCTGGGCTAGAACTTGGTACTTTATGTTGCTTGTATGTGTGGTGAATGTATGGTGCTAGTCTAATAAAATACTTGGGTATTTTTGGTGCATTACTTTTTGAAGTGTTTTTTTTGTGGGTCTGAGATGTTTGGAACTGGATTTTTGAATTTTTGATGTGTGCCAAACTACATTATGGTTGTTTTGCTATAGTTAATGACTAGATACTTTCTAAACAACTACTCCCATGTGTTAGTAAAGTTCTTTTGTAAGTTTTGTTGGTGTTTGCTTAGAGACATGTTTGAATACGGAGTAATAGTGTTGTGTGCATAAATTGTGCAGGTTGCTAAAGCTGAAGCAAAAGCCTAGTAGAACCTTAATACTTGGCAGTCATACTTCCAAGATAGCTGCACATTGAGTAACAGCGTAACTCTAGCTGTCCCAGTAGGAAACAGAAACTCAGCAGAGAAGGCCAGTAGACTTTTGTGTTTATGGGTAAATTTCAGTACCTGGTTAGTAAGTGCACTGCCTGGATGCCAGGAAAAAAGAAATACAGAGTACCTGGAAAACAATCAGCTACAAAAAGTGTGGAAGAAACACTGACGGAAAGTTCTGCAGCTGTTCAGCAAAAAGCAATGCAATCTCCAGACATGACTTCCAGTTACCTGCGGGAATATAAGACAACTACACACAGACCTGGTCAAAATGATTGAAACACTGATGGAGTATATCAACCCAAAAATAAAAGGCTGGAAAAAATAGAAGAAGCTTTAAACAGATGTTCAGATGAGGCAATAAAGCTGCAAAAATCAGAGGTTGAAATGAATAAAAAGCTGGATGAATATGAGACTGCGCAGAAAGAGATTTTTCAAAAATGGGGTGCCTTCTGTGTGGAGTCTGCATGTCCTCCCTGTGGTCGCGTGGGTTTCCTCCCACATCCCAAAGACATGCTGTTGGTGGATTGGACACTCTAAATTGGCCCTAGGTGTGAGTGTGTGTGTGTGTGTTTGCTGTGGAAGGTTGGGCGCCGGGCTGGCAACTCGACACTGTAAAACTCCACTTCCAATCATGAGCAGACAGGTGATCTGCTGTGGCGACCCCGAACTGGGAAAAAGCCAAAAGAAGAAGAAGAATCAAATTAGAGGACAGAACACATAAGGAAAACCTGAGATTTTCAGCTATACCAGAGAAGCTGGATGGAACACACTGCATTAATTTTATGAAATCACAAATAAGAAATTGGACTGGTATACCACAGCAGGAGTTGTTAGTTGAAAGGGCACAACATATGTATGCTCCAAACGTGGCTATGAGAAAGCAACCTAAACCCTTAATACTAAAGCTGCAATCCTACCAGCAGAAGGAATTGATTCTGACAAAACAGTGGCAGAACAACAAAATACTAAAAGTGGGAGACCGCAGAGTATTTGTGGAGAATGATTGTTTATTGTACACTAGGCAGAAGAGGAGTAAATTCATTCCAGTATTCAGGGCATGTTGAGATGCAGGTGTGAAATTCAAACTGCTGTACTCATCTGTCTTCATGGTATTCTTCCCTGGAGGGACAAAATCACTTTTTGATGAAGTACATGCTAAGGAGAAAATACAAAAGTTTGTCCAGCAAAAACTGAGCTGAAAAACAGAAGGATATTCTGATTCATGTTCTTCTGGTAATAAAGACAACTGAGAGACTATACCTGTGAAACCTTTCACTGTTTCAAGTGAAAATGTTGGAGAGAAGGAAGGGACCATGACATTTGACTAGCAGAATCAATAATATGTTGGAAATGGGACTTCCAAGATGGCTGTACATTGAGTAACAGCTTATTTCTAGCTCCCCCAGTGTGAGAAAAAGAAACCAGCAGAGGCCAAGCTTATTTCTAGCTTCCTCAGTGTGAAAAAAGAAACTTAGCAGAGGCCAGTATACGTGTATTTATTGGTAAATTTCAGTCACACTCTAGGAAGTGCACAGACTGGATGCCAGGAATAAAGAAATACAGAAGACTTGGAAGAAATTGCTACAAAAAGTGAGGGAGAAATACTGACTGGGGAAATTTCTGCAGCTGTTCAGCAAAAAGCAATGCAAGCTTCAGACATGACTTCCGTAACATGCAGGAAGATATAAGACAACTGTATATAAACCAGGTTAAAATAAATAAAACACTGAAGACGTATAGCAACACAAACAACAAAAAGCTGGAAAAATGGAAGAACCTTTAAATAGATATTTAGATGAGATAATAAAGCTACAAATTTCAGAGGGTGAAATGAAGAAAAGGCTGGCTGAATATGAGATTACTCAGGAAGAGATGTTTAAAAAAATAATAGAATTAGAGAACAGAGCATGTAGGGAAAACCTGTGATTTTCAGCTATACCAGAGAAGCTGGAAGGGAACAGACTACATTAATTTTATGAAAGCACAAATAAGAAACTGGGCTGGTATTCCACAGCAGAAGTTGTTAGTTGAAAGGGCATGTGTGTATGCTCCAAACCTTGCTGTAAGAAAGCAACCTAGAGCTTTAATAGTAAAGATGCAGTCCTACCAGCAGAAGGAGTTGATTCTGACAAAACTGTGGCAGAAGGACAAAGTACTAAAATTGGGAGACAGCAGAGAGTGGAGAATGATCACTCATTGTACACCAGACAAAAGAGGAGCAAATTTATTCCATTTTTCAGGGAATGTTGAGATGCAGATGTGAGATTCAAACTGATGTACTCAGCTGTCTTCAAGGAATTCTTCCCTGGAGGGATAAAACTATTTTTTGATGAAGTACATGCTAAGGAGGAAATACAAAAGCTTGTCCAACAAAAAGTAAGCTGTGAAACAGAAGGAGGTTCTGCTTCTTGTTCTTCTGGTAATAAAGACCACATACCTGTGAAACCTTATCAAATTTTTCAATGGAAAATTTTGGGGAGAAGGAAGGGAGCATGAGAGTTGACTAGAAGAATCGAGAGTATGTTGGAGATGAAGCAAAGACAGGATTTTGGAGATGAATAGTAATAAAATCAGTAACTTAATATGGGATTACAATGCAATAATTATATTTGTGAAATATGGCAGAATAAGAAAGTCTGGGAATATTCAACTCTAAAGCATATACCCTACTTCATGTCATTAATGTTTGGAAAAGTGCTTTGGAGAGGGGAAGAGGGAGAAAGTTAAATGTAAGTAAAAATTTTTTTTCATAAATAGCAGTTTTGTGGCACGTGGCTTTCTTTACATGCTATAAAGTTACGTTATTGTTCAGTTATTTGTAAGTGTAATGGTGATTGTAAACAGGTGCTGCTGTTCTTTTTTTTCCTTTCTTTTCTTTCTCCCTTCTTCGCACTTTCATCTTCAGTTTTAAGAAATGCAGGCACTGCAATGTAAAAACAACTGTTTAAAAAGCATGATAAAAGAAAAATTAATGTACTTTTTCTAATTCTTGCTTGTGGGAATGACTGGATTAAAGACTTTATGTTGATTTAGTAACAAGTTTTAAGAGACAGCCAGTAAATGAATAAGAACATTGAATATTATGAGGTTATTTCTAGCAAATACACACATGCTCATTAACAATTCTGCAGCTGGTCTTCATATTTCCATGGAAACAATCTGATAAAGAGAAACTGATTGCAGTCTGGTGGATAGTGATTAGCTGGGGATAAAAGAGAAATTGATTAGGAGATAATGTTCTCTGAAAGCACTCAGGGGATCTCCCAAGGTAGTTAATGTTCTCTAAAAACGTTCAGGGTTTTTTTTTCCTGCTGGGAGAGCAATAAAGATAATACAAAACCAATCAGCACTTAGTAGAAGCAGAGGCTGCACCATGCGTCTTAGTATGGATAACCTTTCTTTTAGGTTGATTCAAGTATGTGAGTGTGGCTGTCACTTTGGGGCTTTTGTTCCTATTAGGAGTGTAAAACTTCAGTATTTGAAGGTGCACATAGTTTTGTGTATGATCATTGAGTTAATAGATTTTAGGGGGTACTGGGGTGTGTTTTTTTTGTTTGAGGACTTTCAATAAAACAAAAAGCTTTATATGATGTACCATAGGCTGAAATAGATATGAAAAGAAGCAACTGTATAAAAGTTCAACCTGCTAAACAATGTATGCATGTAACACAAAAACTGGAACTAGACATTTAACAAAAAAAGTGCTATACAGAAAAGGTGGGAATAATAAATTTTAATGCAATGATGCCTTCAGTAATGCCTTTAAATGTAAATGGCCTCACAGATAAATACAAACAAGAAAGAGTAGTGAATTATTTTAAAAATGTAGGTGCAAATAGATATGTTACAGGAGACACACTGAAAATGTGAATTTGATAAAGGGATGGTTATTCAGCAGAATGCCTGGGACAAAGGAAAAGAGGAGCACTTATATTAATTATAAGAGGAGCTCCAACAGTGATAGAAGAAGATAAAAAATATAATGGCAGATTTGTAGTGCTAAGGGGTTACTGGCAAGGGAGGAGGATTACACTGCCATGTATTTACATTCCACCTAAACTGCTGTAATGCAGCTTAAGAAAATTATTGGAGAAATAATTTGTTTTCAGCAAGGAATATTACTTATAGGTGGGGACCGGAATTTAATTTGGAGCAGTGCAGATGTGTCTGGGGCCCAGAAGTGAAAATATAACAGAGGAGGGTAGATTTTTTCAAGACATTTATGAAAATATTTGGCATAGAAGATGAGAATTCAGTAATAGGAGTTCAGAGGGGATTTACATATTATTCCCCAAGATATAAAAACTGGGTTACACTAGACAGAATTTACATTTCAGAGGATCATGTGCATTTAATTGAAGGTCTTGATACTCACCCAGTAACTGTTTCAGATCGAGAGCCAGTAATAGCTAAAGTAAAAGGACAAGGTAATGAAATAAAAATAAGACACTGGTGGTTTCCCACCTATCTGTTGAAAAGAGAGGAATTTAAGGAATGGGTAGTGGAGATTATTTAGGAGCTATTAGAGAGGTTAGAATTTTTTTTATGAAAATATAGGAAGGGAGTGGGATAAAATTAAGGTGGAATTTAAAAATAGGGTGGAAATAAAAGAAAGGGAATTATGGTTAAGAAGTAACAAAAATTATTTAGAGGGACTGACAAATGTTAAATTATGCAGAATGGGGAAATCTCAGGAAAAAAGGATCAACTGTAGAACACTGGACAGAAAATAAGGGATTACCTCAATAGTATGCACAAATTTAGAAAGATTGCTGTTAACTGTTTTTTGATAATAACACTCAGGCAACAGAAAGTAGAAAGGGCTGCCATGAAACTTAGGGAGCCTATAACAAGGAAGGTAACAAGAGATCCTGTAGAGGTATTATAAATACTTTGGAGATTCTGTCAGAGTCTCTATAAAGCAGAGAAATGTGAAAATTGAGATAAGATACAAATGGAAATGTTTATGGAAAAATTAAATCTGCCAAGGTTAGAGGTAGATGGGGTTCAATTACTAATGGTTAGAATAGGAGGAGATGAGATAAAAAAATGAGATGTATAACCAATCTACAGGAAAGTCCCCAGGAATTGATGGTATTCCTGTGGAAGTTTGGAAGCTAGGAGGAAAACAACTGATAAAGATATGGAAGGTTTTGTTTAACAGTATCTTAAGAGGAGAAGTACCACCGTCCTGGAAGAAACCAGTGGTAGCTGTAATACCTAAACAGGGTAAAGATCCATTAGATCCAGCTTCATACAGCCCATTTCAATACTAAACCATGATTCTGAAGTGTTCATGTGTATAATGGCTAAAAGAATGGCAAAAGTAATGCCAGCACTGATAGATGTGGATCAGATTTTTGTTTTTTTTTGGAGGGGAGGAAAACATTTGACAGCATTAACAGAACATTGATGATCCAGAGGGAAGCAAAATGTAAGAAAATGCCATTGTTCTTGGTGGGTCTTGATGCAGAGAAATCATTTGACAGAAAAAGCTGGGACATTATGAGTAGGGCAATGAAAGCATTTGCATTTCCTGATGAAATTATAAGGTTGATTAGGAGGATATATGAAGGATTGCAGGTGAAACTTAAAGTGGTTGGAGTCCTGTCTGATAATTTGTTGCTTGAGCAGAAGAAGCAATCAGGGGTGTCCTCTTTCCCTTTATTATTTGCATTATATTTAGAACCATTGGCAGAGAAAATAAAATACTCAGAAATTCAAGGATATAATTGGGATGGTAGCCAAGAAAAGCTGGCTATATTTGCAGATGATATTATTTTATATATATGTATATCAGAACTATAAAGAGACATTACAGTGTTATGGAACATTTTGAGGCAGTTTCATATCTTTTCAGGAGACAAAATTAATGAAACTAAAACAAAGGCAGTAGTGGTAAATGATGTAGCCATACACAAATTGGTTTAGGAGTATCCTTGTTTATGGGGACATGATAAAATGAAGTATTTAGGAGTATAGAGTAAAAATGATTCTAGTGTGGTAGCTAAGGATATGTGGAAAGGGACTGAACAAAAGATAATACAAAAACTGAGAAAATGGAAGCTTTGTTATATGGATAGGAAGATGCAAGCCGTTAAAATGTTTTTAGTCCCATTAGTCTTATACACAGGTCAGGCATATTTTTATCAATTAGAGGAGAAGTTGTGGATAGCAATTAGTAATGAGTGAATGACTTTATCTGGGAAGGGAAGATGACAAGAGTAAAGTAGGATAAGCCGATTCTTCTAGTAGAATGGGGCCGATTGGGTTTGCCCAATTTGAAGGGGTATTTCAGAGCCACACAGTTAAGACTCCTATACATAGCACAAGCAGAAAACCATATTTCAAAGCTGAAAGGGTGGAAGCTCAAGAAACAAGGAGAGACTGGGATTTTGGATGCAGGCCTTCAAGGAGAATAACAGTAATCATAGAAATTATTATATTCATGAAGTAGCAGAAAATATTCTAAGAACTAAGCCAACACGGTATTGGAGAAAGGAGATTCTGCCAATAAGGATGACTGCATGACTGCAATTAGGGATATTAACAGTAGGCAAGAGGAGGCTGGAATTTATTGGAGAAAACTGGCAAAGGAAACAAGGTATTGGGAGCAAATAACTAGACCGGGAAAGGTGGTAGAATGGGAAGATGCCAAGAATTAATTTGGACTGCAGGTTAGAGATTGCCTTCCCTATCAGGGATTGATATCAGAGTATAGGCAAAGAGGAAGAAATGGGGGGTCCTAAATAAAAGACCAGCGCTGGTAGTGTTTTTAGTAGAATTTGGAACAGAAGTTGCCATTAAAAATGGAATAATTAGTATTGCATATAAAATATTGCATCCCTACAAGAATCAATCAGAGGAGGTTAAAAAGATTGGGAAGAGAGACTGGATAAGCAATTCACAAAGCAACAATTAGAGTATGTGTATGTCTCCCAAATATGCAACAAAATGTTGAAAATTTAGGATTTCTGCCTAGAAATGTTTGCATAGGTATTTCTGTACCCCAAGTAGACTCCCGAAAAAATTTCCTCTCGCAGACAGCAAATGTTGGAGATGTATTGGGGAAGAAAGAGGTAATTAGGAACATATTTTCTGTGAGTGTGGTGAATTAGTGGACTTTAAGGATTCCAGGCAGGATCCAGTATCAGAGATGCAGGGTGGACAGATTGGTCTGATGAGGGAGATGATTTTTCTGAGGTGTGATACAGAATCAGAAGTGCCTAAGCATGGTAAGGCCTTGCTGTATCTAGTAATGGTGCCTGCCAGAAAAGCAATTACTAGAAAATGGAAATCAAAATCTAAACCAACTATACTAGAAGCACTGAATATAGTAACAGAGATAAAACAACTGGAATTGAGATCTTTACAAAAGGGTAGGAACAAACTACATAGGGAAAAATGGGAATTGTGGGAACAGTACATACAAGGGAGGAATGAGGTTTAAAAGGTGGCAGGACTTAAATGAGCTATGTAATGTTTGATTGAAAAAGACTGGGTAGATTTTGTAATGGGGATTGTAAATAGGTGCTGCTGTTCTTTTTTCTCCATTCTCTCTTTCATCTTGTTCATTTTTAAGAAATCTAGGCACTGCAGTGTAAAAAAAGCCTGACTAAAAGAACATGACAAAAGAAAAATTGATGTGCTTTTTCTTATTCTTGCATGGGGGAATGACTAGATTATGGACCTTAGATTGATTTAGTATCAAGTTTTAAGAGAAAGTGAGTAAATTAAAAAGAATATTGAATATTATGAGTTTTTTTCAGCAAATGGATGCACGCTTAGTAGCAATTCTGTATCTGGCCCTCATGTCTCCATGGAAACAATCTGATAAAAAGAAATTGATTGTCTGGTTCTCGTGTATCCATGGAGACAATCTGATATTGAGAAATTGGCTGTCTGGTTCTCATGTCACCATGGAAGCAATCTGATAAAGAGAAATTGGTTACAGTCTGATGGAGAGAGATTGGCTGGGGAAAAAAAGAAAAAGGACACTGGCTAGGGGAGAATATTCCCCAAAAGCATCCAGGGGGTTTCCCAGCTGGGAGAGCTGTAAATATAAGATAAAAACAGTTAGCACTTATTAGAAGCACAAGCTGCACCATGGGTCTTAGCATGGATAACCCTTCTTTTAGGTTATCTCAAGTTTGTGAGTGTGGCTGTCAGTTTGGGACCTTTGTTCCTATTAGGAGGGTAAAACGTCAATATTTGAAGATATATATACTTTTCTGTGTTAGTATTAAATTAATAGGTTTTAAGGGGTATTGGATTTTTTCTTTGAGGGATTTCAATAAAACAAAGTTTTTTTGTTTTTTTTTAAAGATGTGATATAGACTCAAATGGATATGACAGGAAACAACTATATAAAAGTTCAACCAGCCAAATAGTGGATGCATTTAACGCAAAAGCTGGAACTAGATAGTTAAAAAAGGTGTTGTACATGAAAGGTGGGAGTAATAACTTTTTAATATGCTGATGCTTTCTGTAATGTCTTTAAATGTCAGTGGTCTCGCAGATAAATACAAAAAGAAAGAATAGTGAACTATATGAAAAAATGTAGATTGCAAGTAGCTGTGTTACAGGAGACACACTTGGAAAGTACTGTACATGTGAATTTGATAAAGAAACAGTTTCAGGGTGGTTATTCAGAGGAATATCTGGAACAAAGGGAAAGAGGAGTACATACATTAATTGCAAGAGGAGCTCCAGTAGTGATAGAAGAGGATAAAAAGATAATATTGGCAGATTTGTAGTGCTAAGGGGCTACTGGCAAAGGAAGAGGATTACACTGGTATGTATTTATATTTCACCTCAAATTGCTATAATGGAGCTTTAGAAAATTCTGGGAGCAACAATCAGTTTTCAGCAAAGAATATATAGGTGGGGACTGGAATATGATTTGCAGCAGTGAAGATATATCGCGGAGCCCAGAAGGGAAGTATTGCAAAGGATGGTAGATTTTTGAAGAAATTTATGAAAATATTTGGCAAGAAAGATGTAAATTCAGTAATAGAAGCTAGGAATGAAGTTACATATTATTCCCCAAGATATAAAAACTGGGCTAGGCTAGACAGACTACATTTCACAGGAATATGTGCATTTAGTTGAAGGTCTTGGTATGCACCCAGTAATTCTTTCAGATCATGGGCCAATAATAACTAAAATAAAAAAAAAAAGGTAATGAAATAAAAGTAAGACACTGGTGGTTTCTTACCTATCTTTTGAAAAGAGAGGAATTTAAGGAATGGATAGTGGAGATTATTCAGGAGCTATTCGAGAAGATAGAAATTACTGCTAAAAATATAGCAAAGGAGTGGGATAAAATTAAGGTGGAGTCTAAAAATAGGTTGGAAATAAAAGAAAGGGAGCTGTGCTTAAGAAGTAACAAGAATTATTTAGAGGGACTGACAAATGTTTAGGTATTACAGAATAGGGGGAATCTCACAGAACAAGAAGAGGATGAATTGCAGAATGGTAAGCAGAAAATAAGGGATTACGTCATTAATATACACAAGTTTAGAAAGATTGCTGTTAAGCAACTGTTTTTTTATTATATCGCTAGAGCACAAAAGCTTTTAGCATAATGACTCAGGCAACAGAAAGTAGAAAGGGCTGTCATCAAGCTTAGAGCCTATAACAAGGAAGGTAACAAGAGATGCTGTAGAGGTATTAGAAATATTTCAGAAATTCTTTGAAAGTCTGTATAAAGTACAGACATATGGAAATCAAGGAAAGATGCAAATGGAAGTATATAATAGATAATTCTCTCAACTAGGTATCAATCCATATGTCACCAGATGGGTAGCAAAGTGGCTCACTGATTGAACCCACCTAGTCAAAATAGGGGATGCCACCTCAAGTAGTAGACCCGTAACAGTGATGTACCCCAGGGATGAGTCTTGGGGCCTCTGCTGTTTGGGATATACTTCTCGGAGGTGCAGGCCAAATCTAGTAGCTATGGCTGAGCAAGTTTGCAGATGACTGCAAGCAGGATACTGTCATCAATTCCCCTAGTGATGGGGACATCCTCCAAGAGGGTCTCACCCAAACAAATGACTGGTGCCAGAAACATGGCCTTAAATTGAATGCCAAAAAATGCATCCCTTTCGGGGAGAGTGACATCCCCACAAATTATCACATTGATAATAAGGTCCTAAGCACGCAATCAGTAGTGAGGACTTGGGCACCCAGGTTGATAGCAAACTGACTTTTGACCACCATATTGCCACCGCTGTATGGAAAGCTTTCTACATGGCCCACCTCATTAGTAAGGATATTTCATCCAGGGACAAGGTGGTCATGGCTTCCTTGCATTCTTCCCTTATAAGCCCCATTATTGAGTACAAGGACAGCAGCTGGAGAGACCACAGAGGTTCCTCACCCAGAGAATCCAGGGCGTCAAACATCTACGCTATACAAATAGGCTAAAAGCCCTGTCCCTCTATTCAGTCTCCTACAGACTCCTCAGAGGGGATCACTATCTAGCATACAAAGCAATCTCAAACCCTGCCCTGATGGGACTATTGCATATGCGCAAGTTAAGCTCCACTTGAGTAACCCGCACGCACAAACTCAACCTGGTCTGTGACGTTAATAAGACTTGTTGGAGGGACAGATTTGTGTCCCAGAGACTCCCCCTCACCATGTAAGTAAAACAGAGTATCTCATTGACTTTTTTTAAGTGCAACCTGGATAACTGGATGAGGAACAGAAAATACACCCCTTGGATTCCACCTGTGTTCCCTGCTGGACAGTGGCATAGGGTGCTGACTTATTGGAACATGGGCTAAATTCTTGGCTATGCTTGTAAGGGCCTCAGGGCCAATAGTTTTGTGAGTTCCTATGATTCTATGAAATGTTTATAGAAGAATTAAATATGCCAAGGTTAGAGGTGGATGACACTCAATTACTGGCGGTTAGGCAAGGAGGAGATGAGTTAAAAATTGTGATGTATAACCAATCTACAAGAAAGTCCCCAGCAATAGATGGTATTCCTGTGGAAGTTTGGAAGCTAGGAGGGAAGAAACTGTTAAAGATCTGGAAGGTTTTGTTTAACAGTATTTTAAGAGGAGGAGAAGCACCAACATCTCGAAGAATGCAGTGGTAGCTGTGATACCTAAAGAAGGTAAAGATCCATCAGATCCAGCTTCATAGAGGACCATTCAATATTAAACCATGATTATAAAGTGTTTGTGTGTATAATGGCTAAAAGAATGTCAAAAGTAATGTCAGAAGTTGATAGATATGGATCAGTGTGGTTTTGTGGTGTAGTTTTGTGGAGGGGAGGCAAACATTTAACGACATTAACAGAATATTGGTGATCCAGAGGGAAGCATAAGGTAAGAAAATGCCATTGTTGGTAGGTCTTGATGCAGCGAAAGCATTTGACAGAGTAAGATGGGATTATATGAGCAGGGCAATGGAAACTTTTGCATTCCCTGAAAAAAGTGTAAGGTTTATTAGGAAGCTATATGAGGGATCAGAGGCGAAAAATTAAAGGGGATGTCCCCTTTCCCCTTTGTTATTTGCATTATATTTAGAACCATTGGCAAAAAAAATAAGGGACACAAAAATTCAAGGATATAATTGGCATGGCAGTCAATAAAAGCTGGCTGTATTTGCAGGTGATAGTATTTTATACCTGACAAAAATAGAAAGAGATATTACAGTGCTGTGGAACATTTTGAGGCAGTTTCAAATCTTTTTGGGGTACAAAATTAATGAAGCTAAAACAAAGGCAATAGCGGTAAATTATGTACCTACATATGAATTGGTTCAGCAATATCCATATTATGGGTACATGATAAAATGAAGTATTTAAGAGTATGGGTTAAAATTATTCTGGGGTTGTAGCTAAAGATACGTGAGAAGAGACTAAACAAAAGATAATATAAAAACTGAGAAAAATGGTAGCTTTGCTATATGGATAGTAAGATGCAAGCAGTTAAAATGTTTTTAGTCCCATTAGTCTTATACATAGGTCGGGTATATTTTTATCAACCAGAGGAGAAGATGTGGGTAGCAATTAATAAAGAGCTGAAGGACTTTATCTGGGAGGGGAAGACGGCAAGAGTCAAGTGGGATAAGCTGATTCTCCAAGTAGAACAGGGCAGATTGGGATTACTTAATTTGAAGGGGTATTTCAGAGCTACACAGTTAAAGCTCCTATGCATATCACAAGCAGAAAACTATAATTCAAAGTGGAACATAAAATCTCCATCTTAAAAACAACCTGAAGGTTATGCTGCTAAACGCTATGAGTCTTAACATGAAACTGCACTCACTGGAAGCAGTCCTTACCTTGGAAGATGCAGACATTTGTGCAGTCATGGAGACCTGGTTCAAGGCTGTGGAGAGCACCCCAGCCATACCAGGTTACACCTCCTTCCACACATTCACACCACAAAATAAAGGTGTGAAAACTAAAGATAAATATACCTCTAAACTGGTTGAACAGTATGATTCCCTGGAGATACTCCAGGTGCAGTTAACTGTTGGTTGGACACCTATTCAAGTCATTGCCAGCTACAGGACCCTCTCCATGAATCAGGACACCCAATCTTGCCTTTTTGAATCTACTTAAGTCTATCAAGATACATCCAGACATTGTTTTGGTTGACTTTAACTACCCATCCATTGACTGGGTAAATTACTCGTGCTCAAACTCACTTGCCCAAAGGTTCCTCAACTTTGTTTACTCCAGTGCCCTGGACTAGCTGGTTGACTCCCCCACAAAGGGTGACAGCATCCTGGATCTGGTGCTTACTAATATGGGGGGACCACTGTAGCACCCCCACCTGTGAGGTCTTCCCTGGTGAGATATGACTACATACCAGTCTCATTTAAAGTAACTGTCACACCTGCCCCCCCCCCCCCAGCAGCAACTAAACTAAAAAACTTTTCAAAGCAGATTATAACCTCTTACAGGATGGTATAAATAACTTCACTGTACCTGCCCCCTCAGATGGAACTGGCAGCTATGGCCGAGTTGTACACCTATGCGTTATACAAACATCGGTATAACTGCAATGACTTGGCCATACCCATTAGGACTAAAACAGGCTCCTCAAGGATGAGCAAACCTGCCTTCTGGACATCTGCCATTAACAGGCTTTACAATAAGAAGATGAAATTGTTGTCTAAGAGTAAGAGGGAACAAGCCCTAAACTGGATACATTTCCTCCTCAGCTTAAACAAGAAAATATGAATTATTCTGAAGTCCTCCAAAGCAAACTACGAATCCATATTAGCTTCACCAACTAAGGACAACCATTGGTCGACAGGTTCTGTGAAAACTTCACTCCCCTGTTCCCACCACACATACTCCATGACATCCCTACCACTTGTCCCCACCCTTGTATCTCTACAGAGCAGGTAGTAAATGCCCTCTCTAAGGCCAAAAACATAGCATCTATGGAACCAAATAACATCCCAGGCTGTGTCCTCAAGAATTAGCAACACCATTGGGTACTCCTTTCAGTCACAGTCTAAGCACCAGCTACGACCCAGCTGAATGGAAAACAGCCACCATTATTCCCTTGCCCAAAGGTGTGCTCCACTGACCCCAGGAATTATAGACTTATTATCCTGACTAGCCTTATATGCAAGGCCATGAAGTGAATCATCATGGGCATTATCAACAAAGATAATAGGTAGTCTCCAGACACTTGACCCTACTCAATTTGGATTTGTCAAAGGGAGCTCATGCCTCTTAAACCAGGTGGACTTCTTCAAGGTAGTCACCAAGGTCCTGGATGAGGGGAAATCCATGCATACAGCATACCTAGACTTAGCCAAGGCTTTTGACACTATCCTCTATTCAGACATCATTGACAAATTCACCCAGCTAGGTATCAACTCTTAAATAGTTAGATGGGTTGCCAAGTGGCTCACTGCTAGAACCCATATAGTCAAAATAGGGGAATCCACCTCCAACAACAGACCTGTAACCAGTGGTGTTCCACAGGGATCAGTCCTGGAACCTTTATTATTTGGAATCTATTTCTCCAAAGTACAAGCAAAAACTAAAGGTCTGTGGCTGACAAAGTTTGCTGACGACTGCAAACTCGGAGCGGTCATAAAATCTCCAAATGATGTCAAGATCCTACAAGTGGGTCTTACACAAACAAATGACTGGTGCCAAAGTCATGGCCTTAAAGTGATTGCAAAAAAATGTATTATCATCCTCTTTGGTAAGAATGATGTTCCTGCTAACTACCACATCAATAGCAGCCCCCCAAGTGTGCACTCAGTGGTGAGAGACCCAGGCACACAGGTCGACAGCAACCTTATCTTTTATCACTATATCACCACAGTGGTAAGAAGGGCATTCTGTATTGCTCATCTCATAAGTAAGGGCATTGCCTCCAGAAAAAAGAAGTTATAACCTTCCTATACTCTTCCCTCATCAGGCTGATAATTGAGTACAGCGCCCCTTTTGGTATGTACTTTTCCAAGCACCTGCAGGAATTGAGAGACCACAAAGGTTCTTAGGTTCATAGGTAGGTGCTAGGCTATTGGCCCTAGGGTCTATATAAGCCTAGCCACAGGTACCCTGGCTTTTGCCACCCAAGAAAATTATTTTCCTGTGCCACTGTCGAGCAGAGCCACAGAAGTGATCCCCGGGGTGAATTTCCTATCTCCCATCCAGTCATCAAGATTTTTCTTGAACAGTGCTAATGAGGAGCTTTGTTTGATATAGATAGGTAGTTTGTTCCAGAGTATGGGAAGTCTCTGGAACAGGAATCTATCCCTCCAGCATGTTCTGTTTATTGTGGTGACAAGGTTTAGGTCCCTAGAGCATGTAGCTCGTAGGGATTGGGATTTCTTTAAGTGGAGCATGTCTAAAAGCTCTGGGTTTGACATAGCTTTATGTGTTAGGCAGAGATCGCCTCTGAGTAGGCAATATGCAACGGAGTAAAGCTGCAGTTTTTTGAGACGGTCTGCATAGGGCATCTCTTTGAGGCCAGTAATCCTCTTTGTGAGGTATTTCTGTGGCATTTCCAGTTGTTGTAGATGTCTTGTGAGGTACATACCAACAGGGGCGTTGTACTCTATAATGGATCTAATGAGTGACAAGTAGAGGGGAACAATGACCTCTTTTTTCCTGGATGAGAAACCTTTTGTGATGAGGTGTGCCACATAGAAGGATTTCCTGACTACTGTGGCGATGTGATTATCAAAGGAGAGACTACTGTCCACCTGTGTCCCAAGGTCTCTTATCACACTTTCGGTGTTAAGTAGACTACCACCTATGTGGTAGTTCATGGGTACTGAGTTTTTACCAAAAGGAATGACAGTGCACTTTTTGGCATTGAGCTTGAGGCCATTGCTTTGACACCAGGCATCTGTCTCAGCAAGACCCTTTTGTAGGATGTCCGCATCTTTTGGAGTTTTGATTATGGCTCCTAGTTTGTAGTCATCTGCGAACTTCATTAGCCAAAGACCTTCTGTGTTGGCCTGTACTTCAGAGAAGTAGATACCAAACAGGAGAGGACCCAGGACCTGAACCCTGTGGTACTCCACTTGTCACTGGTCTGAAACTGGATTTGGAGTCTGCTACTTTCACAGTGTGGGTTCTGTCAGTGAGCCAGTTGGCAACCCATCTTGTGACATAGGGATTTATACCTAGTTTAGTGAGTTTATCTATAATTCCAGATTGGGGGATGGTGTCAAAAGCCTTGGCGAGATCTAGATAGGCTGTGTGAACCACCTTACCCTCATCTACGGCTTTGGTGACTGCTTCAGTGAAGTCTGTCAGGTTTAGGAGACATGATCTGCCTTTTACAAACCTGAACTGGGTGGGGTCCTGAGTTTGGAGATTACCAATGTCATTGTTTATAAGTTCCATGATGATACGCTCCATAGCCTTGCAGACCAGGCTCATTAGGCTAATGGGGCGGTAGTTTCCGGGGTCTGTGGTGGCTCCCCCTTTGTGGAGTGGGATAACTGTCACTGTGCGCCATTCAGTGGGCGCATGGCCTGAGGTGAGGCTATGATTGAACATGGTACTTAGGTGGGGTGCCAATTCGTTCTGTAGTTCATGTAGAACACAGCCTGGGATGTCGTCAGGTCCCAAGGATGCTGTGTTCTTGGCTTTGGATAGTGTGTTTTTTACCTGTGCAGCCGTGATTACAGGAACTTTGCATTCTTCTGGTATAGAGATGGGCCATTTAGGGGATGACAGAGGGGTAAAGTTAGCACTGAACCTATCTGCCAGGATGTTGGCAGTATCCATTGGTTCTGTATATTTAGTGCCATTGTGCTGTAACTCAGAGCAGATCTGAGTGTTGCCATTGAGATTCTTGACATAGCTATAGAATGCTTTGTGGTTGTCTTTAGAGTCAGTGGCGATTTTGTTTTCATAACTAGCTTTGGAGGATTTTATGAGGGATCTCAGCTTCTTACTGAAGCTGACCAGGGAGTTTCTCCAGTCATGTGATTTTACTCTTTTTTGCAACAGTTTCTTTCTTCTGTTGTAGAGTTTGTTTATGGCAGGGGACCACCAGATTGGCTTCCTTTTTTTGGAGGATAGCATCTTGGTTCTGTTAGGGATTGCACGATCCATGCACTCATGTAAGTGCTTATAAAGTGCATTTGTGTAGGATTCAGCAGTCATACCTCTATTGTCCGTCAGCATGGGTGTCATGAAGTTTGCCATTCAGTCTTAAGAAGCGTGACGTTGGCTTTGGAGAAATGTTTTACTGTGGTTTCCCTAATGGGGGTGGGGGAGGGATGTGGATGTCTAGGGTGATTAGCTTATGGTCGGATCTGACCAACAAGGAATTGACCTCTGGTGTGGAGTACCAGTTGCCCATGTTGGTAATAACCAGGTCTAGGATATTGCTGCCCCTGGTGGGGGTGTGTATAAGTTGATCCATGGCATTGGAATTTATGAATTCCAGAAAACGTTGAGCACAAGAGTTGGTACATGAGTAGTTTTCCCAGTTAATGGTAGGGTAGTTGAAATCGCCCATTATTAGGGTGTTAGGTTGTACCCTAATATTTTCCAGTGTATTAAGAAATGAGGAGTGAGAATCCTGGGACATGGTGGGGGATCTGTAGCAAGCTACAGTTTGGATTGTGGCCTTGCCCAGTGTTAGTTGCACTTGGATAATCTTGGATGCATTATGCTGAGCAACTAGCCTGGAGGTGTGGATATCCTTAATGAATATGGACACGCCTCCGCCTTTAGTGTTTCGGTCCAGGTTAGGTGGCCGAAAGGTGTGGTATGAATTATAGCCTGGTAATGCAGGGGTACTCTCTGAAGCCTTAAACCAGGTCTCTGTCACTGCACAGATGTCGATATTCTCCATTTTAAGGAGTGCCTCGAGAGAGTGCATTTTGAGGTTTAGACTTCTAGCTTTGAGTAGCAATACCCTCAGATTCTTCTTGCCTGTACCTGTTAGGGTGGTGAATTTGTCATTTGAACCTTGCCTAAAAAAGGCACTATAGGGATGGCTAGAGCCTTAGCCAGTATCCGGAATCCCAAGGGCGAACGGTGCAGGCCATCTCTGGCAAAGCATTGTGGCTTGTCGATCATGTCATCCCAGGCAGACAGATACTGGATCCCCTTAGAATGACACCAGAAGCTTAGCCAATTGTTGAAGTCAATCATTTTGTCCTTGTACTGTGGTATCATTCTGGGTGATGGCAGGATGCTACTCAGGGCTAGGGTCATACCTGCCTGGGCTACAAGATCGGACAGCTCCTCCATGTCCCTTTTCATGTAGTCCAAGGAGGTACGTCTCAGGTCATTCACACTAACATGGACAATGACAGAGTCATATTTGTACTTGTTTTGGAGTGACCTGAGTGCATGCGTTATGTGGCGGATCCTGGCACCCGACAGGCAGCTGTTAGTAACTTTCTCCTTGTTTAGCCTGGTGAGTGGAACATCAGTGCGCCTGACTATAGAGTCACCTATGACTAGAGTGTTGGGTACGTTGTTATGCCTTATGGGCTGTGGTTGAGTGGCACACTGAGTTTGTGGGCTATGTGTCATTTGGGTTGTGTTGGGGGGTGGAGGTTGCTTGTGTTTCTGCTTTGGAGGCCCCTGTTGCTTGGGCAGGTTTTTACTGAGAGCCTCCGTGAATGTAGGTGTGTGTTTTGTGTTTCTGTGTGTGTGTTTTGGTGGTGTAGGTTTTGAGGGACTTCTTCAGAAGGAAAATTCAAGGTCTTCAGCATCTGTCCTTTGTGGATTGTGTGAAATCACTGTCACTTTATTCTGTTTCATACAGACTTCTAAGAGGCAGTCTCTGCCTTGCATATTAGGCAAACACTGACCCTGCGTTATTGGAAATGCTGCATATCCACAATCCAAATGGTACAGGGGTTAATCGCTCTGAAGGGTTTACTATTAAAACATCGAACATCAGAACGTAAACCTTTCAAAAATGCAGTTTACATGTTCAATGTTCAGAATATTAATTAGGTTGGAATATAAGCAATCTAATTGAGGTGAAGTTGAATTTGACTTTGGAAGTCCGTTGTCCCCTTTGTAGCAGTACGTATGGACCATATCCGTACTGCACAGCACTGACAGTAATGTTTTTGCAGGGGGGGGGCAAGCCCCCCCTGCCACTTATATAGTCCAACTCTAAGATCACACTACACTGTGGAAAAGGGTAAATCTCCCGATCCGCATTGCCCCGTGATCTCAGTACGAAACATCGCCCGTGTATGAGAGAATGCACAGTGGCATTCGCTGAACAGGAGACTCACAGAATTGAAGGTTGGTAATATGAAAATCAGCCGACTAACTTTCGTCATTCTCATGTTCACCAAACCGTCATTCTGCATTGTGATAGTAAACCACTCTGAATACCTTAACCTGGTATGTGACAGACTTGTCTCCCACATGTTACTACACCTTTGGAACAAACTCCCACTTCATGCCAAACAGAGTACCTCATTGTCCCTCTTCAAACACAGTCTGGACGATTGTATGGGTAACCGTATATTCCCCCCTTGAGTTCCACCTATGTCCCTCTTGGATAGGTGCAACAGATGCTGATCATGGAAATAAGAGTAGAACTTGGTTAGGCTTGTAAGGGCCCTAGGGCCATTAACCTAGTAACTTCCTATGATGCTATGAAAGGGATGATGATGAAACAGGGGGATGCTCAAGAAATGAAGAGAGACTGGGATTTTGGATGCAGGCCTTTAAGGAGAATAACAATAATTATACAGAATACTATATCTATAAAGTAGCAGAAAGTATCCTAAGAGCTAAGCCAACATGGAAATGGAGAAAGGCGAGTCTGCCAATAGGAATGACTGCCACTAGGGATATAGACAATAAGCAAGAGGGGGCTGGATCATATTGGAGAGAACTGACAAAGGAACCAAGGTATTGGGAGCAAATAACTATAGAGGGAAAGATGATAGACTGGGAAGATGCCAAGAATTTATTTGGACTGCAAGTTAGAGATTGTCTTCCCTATCAAAGATTGATAGCAGTGTATGGGCAAAGAGAAAGAAATAGGGGATCCTAAATGAAAGACCAGCACAGGTAGAGTTTTTAGTAGCATCCAGAATAAAAGCTTCCATTAAAAAAGAAATAATTAGTAGAGCATATAAAATATTGCATGATAACTAAGAATCAATCAGAGGATGTTAGAAAGGATTGGGAAGAGAGATGGGAAAAGCAATTCACAAAGAAACAATGGAAGGATATATGTACGTCTCCCAAATATGCAACAAAACCTAGAGGATTTAGGATTTTTGCTTGGGAATGTTTACGTAGATATTTTTATACCCCAAAGAGACTCCAGAGAATCTTTCCTCAGCTAGACAGCAAATGCTGGATGTGTGACAGGAAAGAAAGAGATAATTGGGAACATATTTTCTGGGAGTATGGTGATTTTGCAGACTTTAAGGATTCCCTGTGGGATGCACTGTCTAAAATGCTGGGTTGGCATATTGGCATGAAAAGGGAGATGATTTTTTCTGAGCTATGATACAGAATCAGAATTGCCTAGACATGGTGAGACTTTGCTGTGTCTATGTATGGTGGCTGCCAAAAAAGCAGTTACTAGAAACTGGAAATCACAATCTAAACCAACTCTACTAGACGTAGTGAATATAGTAACAGGGATAAAACAACTGGAATTGGAATCTGTGGAAAAGAGTAAGAACAAACGACATAGGAAAATTGGAATTGTGGGAACAAGTACATACAGGGGTGGAATGAGATTTAAAGTAAGGCAAGACTTAAATGAGCTGTGTAATGTTTGACTGAAAGTGATTGGGTAGATTGTGAGTGATGTATAATGTTTGTAACTGGGTGTGTGTCAATATGATTTGTCATGTAAAACGCTTACAACTAGGATTGTTTCCACTCATACATATATCTGATTACCTATATCATAAGTGATGGTTTAATGAAGATGTTTTTTGTCTAAAAAAAAGTGGAGCAGGAATTTAATAATTTATGTAATGTTGCTTAAGTTATATTATATATAGCAATATATGTGAAGTATAATGTTTGTAAACATGAAGTTCTTAATACAGTTTGATTGCTTTTATATAAATGTAAATTTGCCTATGTCACAAGTGTTAATTCAGTAAAGGTGTTTAAATAAATAGTTGGCTGGCATGGCTTTCAGCAAGAATGCTGTGCCTTTAATGTTAGGTAACATGTAGAGATACACTACTATCCTGAGAACATCTAAAGGGGACATAAATTGGCTATTGACCCTTAGTCAGGTGGGGAGAATGGAGAAGGGACCTTTGAATGGGGTGTGGCATAGGCATGTTTGAAAGTAGGGGAGGGAAGCCATTTATAAGGGAACACTTAATTGTACAGCTAAGGAGCCTTGTTGTATTGGGATTAGCCATTTTAAGAAAGGTTTGTGTGTAAGATATCATTTATTTAAATTAATTTATTACTTGTTATGGTTTGAGCTAAAAGCTTTTGGACATTTTTGTCTTTTTCTCCCATTAAAGTAGAAAGGAGGATAGTACATGTGGGTGTTACTAGGAAAATTTGGGAAGAGTGGATGAGGTTTGTGATAGTTTTGCCTGGAAGGCCTGCTTCCAGTTAGATTTGTTGATCTCATTAAATGGTGAGAGTTTGTACTTGTTTTTATTTTACTGAATGCCTCCCAACCTGCTGTTCATCTAGGATTCCTTGTTGCCCATATGCTGGAAACTCTTCAGAACCACTAGGGCGATAGCTATCTGAGAAGGAAGCTGTAATACAGACAGACATTATAACTTGTACTAGGATAGCGTGTACACTTGACAACTTAGCAACCATGAGGGATTTTTTATTGTGGTGGCCTAACATCTCCCATGTTGATGGTGACAAGAGCACTTGCATTATTGCAAGGACTGCCTGTGTCCTTCTTTCTGCTCATGAGTGCAGCTCCACATGCCCTAACAAAGGCTGCCATCACTGGCTTGGCTACTGTAGAATAGTGAGCTGTGTTGTACCTTTAAGAAGCATTTCCAAGGACCGAATGTGCATATAAATAGCAAGCTCGTGCTAGCTTCAGTGCCATTTTGAGAAGAGCAGTCAGAGTGTGAACATGTATATGTATATTAGCAAGCTTGTATACAAGTTAAAGTTACTTAACCTCATTTCTTGTCTGTTTCTATATAATAAAGCTACTTGAATAAGAACCCACAATGTTTGTCTACTTCATCCTGACTAGACGAGCGACATGGTGGCAGAACCAGAATTTCAAAGACTGCTTTTCAGAACCACGAGGCGCGGTTAACAGTGAAAATAAACTAAGTGAAATGAATGCAAAATAGGGCCAGAAACAAACTAAAGGTAAAGAAAACTTGTGTCAAAGAAAATTCAAAGATCAATTCACGTAAGGTTCAGCAAGGCACCTTTATTACTTGCAGCAAAGAGACAAAGCATGTAAGTACAAGATTTGTCTGATTTTCAATAGCTCAGCCTGCTGTTTTTATACAGTTCTTTGCACGTACATTATACAGTTCTCTGCACGTACACAACAGGTGCTTATCAGTTAATTGCTGACTTTTGATAAAACATCTTTCAAAATTTAGCTTGTCCACAGGGCTTGCCCTGTCAAACCCAGTTTCTGAGTTATGGTCCTGTAACTGTCTCTTCCTAACACAACACTTATCTGTTGCTAGTGTGAGGCCCCTATCTCAACATTCCACAGCAAGAACAACAGACTTTTAGGCGTCAGCAGCTTTTACAGAGACCACCAGTATTTACACATTTTACACAGAATAAATGTAGTGGCTCTTAACCCTTTAAATGCAGAATTGTACACTACACTGTTTGTACATTTCTCTAACATCTCCCCCCTTTTAATACTTTATTCTTATTGTTCAATGAGTCTAAAACAAGTCCATTTCATCTCTTGACCATTTCCACTCAGGGCCTTGCAGTCAGAGAGTCATTCGGCTTAGGCTCAAGTAAACAATTCTTCCGCCTCAAATTTTAGTAGTTCTTCATATTCAGTACTGTGTTGGTACAAGGTCTTTGAGACTGAGGCGCATCTATAGTGCTTTTTACCAGTCCATGCATGTAGGGGATGCAGCAGCATCCACAGAACATCAATATCGCTGCTCCAGCGCAAATGGCGATCAACAGATTCATCAGGACACTGCCCCAGCCCCAAAACCATTTCTGGAAAAAGTCTGTTAAAGGATTTTGACCTGGCTTGGTTAAGACAGACACTTGCTGAATCACTTCGAGATGGCTATCTATTTCATGTTCATTGTCAGGGATAAATGAACAGCATTCCTCCTGGATTAACGCGCAAGTACCTCCTTTCGCCGCCAGGGTGAAATCGAGAGCCATACGAGTTTGAAGCACTACTGCTCTCATAGCGGTCAGTTCATCTGTCACCAATTCCAAGGCGGAAAAGGTTGCATTGCTCAATGTCTCAAGCAGCTTGGACAACTTTCTCAGTTCCCAAATCGATTTTACCGCTCCATACTGAGGTAGTATGCCAGCCCATGATATGACGTCATCACCAAGAGCCATGTGGGACAGTCACTGACATGAGCTAGATCATGGTGATATATTCATGATGCATCGATTTGGCCTGCTGGATTGGCAGGTTTTTTAACTTCTCGAACATTTCGGATTTTCCCTTGAGGTATAACTTGTGTCGTATAGCTGGAACTAGGTAGCCCAAAAAGCAGCTTCCGGACCACTTTCTTGGTAGCCATTTATATGCTTTCCTTCCGCACACAAAATAACAATCTTCCACTTTAATAGTGATGTTAATAAACTCGAAGCGATCCCCAAAATCCTGCTGTCCTCGGAACATTTTCCAATAGACAGTTTCCATTTCCTGGACAAAGTTGATTATAGAGTTATTAACAAGTTTTCTTATAGATGAAAAATTTGCCACACGATCCGACCTGTATGCAGTGCAGTTATAAACCACTGTTTTGTTACAATGGCTCCATCCTACCCTAGTTCTGTCAAGTTTCTGAAAACACACAGTTCCGTTTTGACGGAAGGCCAGCTGTAAGGCAACCGCATTTGCAGACGTAATATTAGCCGTGTTGCTCAACAAGCTTGTCCATGTTTCGGTAACGTTTCACTGGGTTTGAGACAGATCAGTTCCTATTGATCTGACCCCCCCTTTGTAGCCAGACTTTTGTGCTTAGGGTCCCGATGGAGAGGTAAGATTTTTACCCAATTCAAATTTTTTCACTAACTTGCGGTGTGTCAGATGGATCCACGAAGCTCGCTCTGCAGTCTTGACTGCAGTCGGTGTCGAAAGAAGCACCTGGTTAGGGACCTTCCCACTTCGGTGATGCCCAGTTCTTCCTTTTCACGATCTTGATCCACACCCAATCTTCGGGAGTTATTGTTATTTCCGGTGCCTTAGTGTGCTCTGAACCTGAAACAGAATTAGACTGCAACAAATGTTTAGAATTTAACAGTTTCTTCATATATTTAGCTAATGTGAGATCAGCTTCTTGGTCTGAGGGCATGAGAGGTTTCCATTGGGGTGTACAATACGCCCTCCCATACAGTTTCTCATATGGGGTCAGCTCTTTTGCTGAGGGAACTGTTCTCATGTTCAACAGTACCAGCGGTAAACAGTACAACCAGGTTTTCCCAGTTTCAGCCATTAATTTCCTCAGTTTACTTTTAAGTATACCATTATGTCTTTCGACCAACCCTGCAGACTGAGGATGATAAGCACAGTGATTTTTTAGAGAAATACCAAAAAACTTACTTAGCTGTTGTATAGTTTGGTTTACAAAGTGTGTTCCGTTGTCACTATGTATTCTCTTCGGAATGTCAAACCTAGGAACAATTTCTTTCACAAGAACCTTTGCTACTGTAGCTGCATCCGGGTTCCTGGTTGGAAAAGCTTCCACCCACCTTGAGAACATATCTATAATGACAAGGCAGTACTTCTTATTTTCACATTTATTTAACTCTATAAAATCCATGCAAATGGTGTGAAATGGGTATGGAGGTGTGGGGAAACTCCCTTGACTGGGCCGCACTGCTCCATTTTACACAGAATAAATGTATTGACTCTTAACCCTTTAAATGCAGAATTGTACACTACACTGTTTGTACATTTCTCTAACATCTCCCCCCTTTTAATATTTTATTCTTATTGTTCAATGAGTCTAAAACAAGTCCATTTCATCTCTTGACCATTTCCACTCAGGGCCTTGCAGTCAGAGAGTCATTCGGCTTAGGCTCAAGTAAACATCCCCCCCCTGAGTTATGGTCCTGTAACTGTCTCTTCCTAACACAACACTTATCTGTTGCTAGTGTGAGGCCCCTGTCTCAACATTCCACAGCAAGAACAACAGACTTTTAGGTGTCAGCAGCTTTTACAGAGACCACCAGTATTTACACATTTTACACAGAATAAATGTATTAACTCTTAACCCTTTAAATGCAGAATTGTACACTACAATATTTGTACATTTCTCTAACAACTTGTACAATTTGTTTTATAAAAAAAGATAAAATGGAGCATTACAAGGGCACAGGATACATTACTAAGCAAACGAATAGCACATAAATGTTTATTAAGCAAACAGGTGGCATAAAATGTTTATTAATCTAAAGAAATGTTCGAAATTAAGTTACTTGATAAAACGATTATCAGAAAAGCACATAAAGGTTTCAGAATTACCAAATGAGCATGTCTAAAGTAAGACAAGCATGTTTAGAGTTAAAACGAGCACAAGAAAGTATAAAGGGTATGGAAAGAGATTAAATGAGCAAAACGAAAATAATACAAGGGGAAAAGGGCACATAAAGCAAGGCAACTGCATGTTTTTTGGCACATTACTGTGTTTTGGCTTAAACTACTATTCTGCATTGGTTAAAGCTATTCAGAGCATAACTAGAGTTATTCAAACTATCTCAAAGTGTGCAAATGTCCTTATAGCGAATGTTTATTACTGTGCATTTATTCCAAAGAGTTTATTGTGTGCAAAGTGCAACTATTTCGTAAAGTGCAGTCAAATTACAGCCATTACAAAAAGTTTCATGTGCTGGATGTGTCTGGTCACAAAACGCCACCATTAGAGAGTGTTTCTTACGTAGTACAGAGTTATTTAGCAAAGTACAGCCATTTTGGGGAAATTTCAATGTGCTGTGTACTGTTTATTCTCAAAGTGCAGTTACTTTGAAATGTTTCTTACTCTGAGCTTCTTCTGCCTAGTTTATTCGCACAATGCAGTTATTTGAAATGTTAAACTGATGGTCACTTTTTACAGTACAGTGATTTCAAGAGTATTATTGTGTCTGGAAGACTTGTTTTTGCAAAGTTCAGTTATTCATACGAGGCTTGTTGTGCTATTGGGCATAGTTGCAAGTACTGACATAAATTTTTGGCATATGTATATGTGTGCATATTCGTGTAGTTACAAGGGGACTTGGGTTGCATTTTATTTACTATAATTTGTTGGCATGGGAGACAGATTTTGAAAACCATCACTACTTGTATTTGATCAGAATATTGCAGAGAACTGGAGAATATTTGAGCAAGAGTATGATATATTCTTACAAGCACCTTATTCTGACAAAGATGCATACACCAGGACATTCGTTTTGCTAAACCTAACTGGGTCAAAGGCCATTGAAAGAGAGCATTCATTTGTATATGCACCAGCAGTATGTAAAAGTGAAGGGGCAAATTGTCATATTGTTGTACAGGCTGAATCAAGAGAAGACCGAGTGTTTGAAGTGCAAGTTTAGAGAGATGTGCAACCCTCAGACTAATGTTACATTAGACAGGCATTTGTGCTACGCAATATATCAAAAGCCAGGAGAAACTTTTGCAGCTTATATTACTGACCCGAGAAACAAAGCTAAAACGTGTGAGTTTGGTGACTTAAAGGATGAGTTAATAAAATACAGGCTTGTGTGTGGTATTAATAGTGCTGCAGTGAGAAAGATTTTACTTCATGACAGTGATTTAACTCTGAGCAAAGCTATTGAGATTTGTCAAATCCATGAAGTTACAGAAAGGCACACAAGTATGCTTGCAAGCGATAAGAGCATGGTTTCAGCAGGCTCCAGAGCAAATGTAGATAGTATTCAACATGTGACTAACAGAAGCAGGGCTAAACACATGGCAGCTGAGCAGCCAAGTCCTCCGGATTATGTGGAATAGGTTGCATTTGACAGTGAGTGAATCCACTGTTCCACATTGAATAGCTTTGGCTCCACTACCTGTTTTTGGATTGAGACCTATGCATGGCAGCTGCAACCCCCCCCGTAGGTTTTAGGGAAAACCCGTAGTCTTCTAGCAAGTTCCAAGACTAGCTTAGTAAAGAGAGCATGCTCAGTGCAGTACAAGGCTGAGTCAGCCAAACCCAAATCAAGCTTTATTGTTGAATGGCAGGAGTAATATAGCCTACAAAGCAACATCCAGATCAGTTTGTAGGCAACCAGGGGCAGGCATGATCACCACAGATGTAGTAACGGTCATTTATCATGCCCATGCCACACCCCCAGTCATGGCTTTTTAAGTGCAGAGTCTAACACACTTTCATGCCTGGTGTCATTACATTTGCTTTTTCCCACTGATACAGTCCCATTTCTGGCATAACATGTGTCTCCATGATGTGTGGTCGCAAGTTGAAGAGACACAACCTTTGAAAAATCAGTTACATTATGCCAGGTTAAGCTGATGTCATTAAGGTCTTTTTCAAACGACACCTGTGATGCAGGGATGGGAATCATAGGACTCCCTGCCTTAGAATGATGAGGTGTATTCGAACATATCCAGCAGTTTGTTTTGTTTAGATTTTTGGCATATTGCCGAAGGACCAGCAAGAAATTGTTTTCTCTTGACCAGTTTATAGAAGGAATTTCCTTGAGAGGTGCCAAAAGATCCCCTCCAGAGGTTATCTCCTGTTGTACCCTGTCATGTGAGTGTGTATGGTGAGATACAGTAGTGTCAAGTACTAATGCCCTTGTTGGGGAAGTAGAAGCTATCTGAGAAGGATAGGAAGAAGAACCCTCATCGATTGCAAATGCCTGTTCAGAAGATGAAGATTGAAAAGGGGAACCAGTCTGAGATATACCAGTATCACACGAACTGGGTGTCCAGTCGACAGTGGACTGAAAAGTAGGGGTCTGGGAAACACCAGAATCTTGTACAGGAGATACCCCTACTGGTTTATATGGGGGTGGGAGTGCAGTAGCTACTGGAGTATTATCATCCTCTTCAGAAGTTTCTGCTTTTTGGCTATCTTCGGTTTGTTCAAAACCTGCTAAGACAGGATGAAGGGATTCCTTTTTATTAGTCTGTACTGCCTTTTTAATGTCTTTTACTTGTTGCAACAATTTCTTATTAACATCTTGCAACCTTCTTAATGCTGACTCCTTTTCCCATTTAAGTGCTTCACTGTACCAAGAATAAAATGCTGTCATTTGTTCCCTACTTACTTTGCTTTTCTTTTCTTCCAAAATACCTTTCAATGTCAGCAATTTAGTCTTATCATAAGTTCCATTTAATAGAAATACCCCACCAGCACAATTCTTAGTAAGCTGAAACCAGACGTGCAGATATTTACAACTTTTCTTCCCATAGTTAAAATACATAAAATATGCAGGTGTTCCCTTTTCAGGGATTTGATATTGCTTGCTTATCTTTGCTCCCATTTTTCTTATTTTATAAATAAGTAATAATAAAAATGTTAGGCTTACCTTACAACACCTGGATCCTGGCAATGATGAAGATAGAAAATAACTGCAGTAATCCACACACCATACAGGGAGGAAAGGGTAGGAAGTCTGTCAGTGTGCAGCAACAGAGGAGAGGTTTCGATCAGCCTTTTCCCACAACACCTCCTTTCTTTCATCCCGGCACTAGCTCAAAAGTTACAGCTCCAGCATTGCGGTTGGGATAACATGGCGGATAGGTACTGTGTCCAGAACTGACCACTCTTTCAGACCCTCTAAGGGTACTTCCATGCAATCACACTTTTAAGTCCCAGCATGCTTTTGGGCTCATGAATTTATTTTAACGCATACTGCTATGTCCTGTCATGCTGTAGGTTCATGAATTTGTTTTAACAGTATATAGTCTACATCCCAATCATGCGGTGGGCTCATGAACTTATTTTAACAGTATATAGTGTACGTCCCAATCATGTGGTGGGCTCATTAACTTGTTTTAACTTTTCCTTTTCTTTCTCTCATACATTCATACATTGACAAAATAAAACGCCTCTCACACTTCTTACCTTTCAGTCGTGAGGGTACCGCCCTCGACACAATGCGCCTCCTTGTGTTCATTTGTCCTTTACTGTGTGTGCATATACATTTACAATACTCATTTGTCCTTTACTGTGTGTGCATATACATTTACAATACTCATTTTCTGTGGGGTCTTCCCACTATTACTTGTATACCTTACGAACAACTCAGTCAGACAAAAACACAGTCCTGCACTTATTCTACAAACACAGTCATGGACTTATTCCACATTTTGCTAAAATTGTGTAAAAGAGAGAAAGAGAAAAAAAAACCCACAAACCAAGCCTTTTCCGTTACAAAACAATTTTCCTGCCAAGGCTAGTATGTTTGCACACCCTGAATAGCTACACATCTGGGTCTGTGACTATTCCATACAAAGCAGTGTGGAATTCACAGAAAATCTGTGATGGGCCCTATTCCAGAACTGCCCTGCAGTAATGCCAAAGTTCAGATCCGAGTCATGGTACCAAATTGTACAGCCATAAATAAATAACCTTAAGAATTTACCTTTTATGCCTTCAGTCAGGAGCAACACTTCAGGATATGCAAACAGAAATTTTATTCTTACAGTGCTAGGAGACGATCTTCATAGCCGTTGATAAATCAGTCTCTCTGAAGAGAGACAAACTAAATATTTTATACATTTTACTTATCTAAACTGGTCATGCAATTTTATTACGTTTCAATTACTTTGACTAATAGAAAACTTTACAAATGTCCTCATCCCTCATGATTTTCGCTTCTGATTTCACATGAACACCTTTCTATACATAATCCACCTGCTTCCAAGGGGTCTTGTTTCTGACCTTGGATGTTTCAAACCTTCCCTAGAAACAATGCACTCCTAGTCTGGAGGAGTCAGGCTAACAAATTCCTTTTTGTAGTAACTAACATGCTCCGACTTCATGCAACACATACTTTTTCCTTATTACATTTTAAAAGAATGCAGTTAAGACACAGCAATACTCTAGGTTAAGAAGCTGTATTTTTCCTAGCCCTGCATACAGATTATATTTGCTTTTTAACAATCATATTATAGCATCATTAATGAAATTGAAATTAATATACATTTTAATAAATGTGTAAAAAACCCAGTAACTGGCAGGAACAAAGGCAACCAATTGAAATAAAATCAATGCAGTTTAATAAAGAACGTTAGCACTTTCACGGCACCACAAAGCCGCTTCTTCAAAAATTTTCAAAAAGCTATGACATCATTAATATAATAAAAAAACCTATCATAGCACAACTAAAACCTGATGCATATATTAAAGTAACAATTCCTATGAAACCAGGCATGATTTACGTAGAAACTTCTCATACAGAATGTATATGAGGCATTGAATAACAAACATTCAACAATACTATATTGAATGACTTGTCTGTAAAAAATGAATAAAAATGGAAATGAAAATAAAAAAAAAATGTAAAAAAACAAGAAATGTACATCTTAATCATAGAAAATTATAAAAATAAAAAATTAGCTAATTTATATGCACATGTCAATAGATAACAACATTACTATATCTATCAATGCTTCAACTGCCTCCTCTTGAGCAAACGTTTCAAAGGACCGTTATCATTAAGGCCCATACATTGATGAGCACCCAACCTAAGTATCCATTCTATTTCTATTGCTTCGGTTCGATTTACTATAAACCCTCCACGTATATTGGGATACACTACATGAAGTACCTGAAATAAGAAAGTGTGTGTATTATCTGTCTGCAACACATGTTGGTTGCCTTTGTTCCTGCCAGTTACTGGGTTTTTTACACATTCATTGCTGCTATTCCGTTTTTGGGGACTTTCTTCTGATACATTTTAATAAGCTGATCTTGTCCCATAACAGAATGATTCCCAAATTGCAGAAGTACAACTTCAAAATGGTCTGTACAAAAGGCAAACTTCTTTATCTGACTGATACCTTATCCAGATCACCCAGAAATACAATGGAACAGCTTGACACAGAGAATTTTGACTTTGATGTCATGGAAGTGTGTAATTCTTCTACCAGGAGACTTGATGAGCTGAGAGATTGGTTTATATTAGATCAATGAAGTTTTAATACTTTGAATCACTAAAGATCGAACTTTAGTGATCGAAGTCTTAAAACTTCAAAGTGTTATAAAATCATTTAAAAAAAAAAACAGAACAAAAGGGTGTAAGCAGGGGGGGCAAGCCCCCCCTGCACCCCGACACCCCCCGCTGTTTAAATATACCAACTTCCGAGATTGCGCTATAGTGCAGGAAACGGAAATCTTCCAATGTTATGTAGTCCTATCTCGCCTACATTCTTACCCGTGGGTACGGAGCCGAATATTGGCTCTGACTCTGCCGATTTTACTAGCTCGAAGTCTCTCATTGGCTGGACCAAGTGGGTATCCCATGGTGCACTGCTCCACATCCCCAGATCTCATTTGCCGCTTGTGTAGCTCGGACGTGGTCTCGCTTGGCTGTGGCTAAGTACCTTCTGTTTTGCTATTTCTCTTAGAGAAATTTGGTATTTCATACCCAAAAAGCTATTTTAATAGCTATTCTTGTTGCTGTGTTTGAGTGTGCTAGTTGTGTTTTTGTTGGTATCCCTAACCGTTCCAGCAGGCTAGGCCCATTTTAGTTAGAGGACCTAGTCCTCCCCTCTGTTGTTAGATAAACTTTTAGTGTGATTGTGTTGGTCTGTGTGTCCCCTAGAAGAACCGTTTCAGTTAGAGGTTCTTAGATTGTGTTGAGTAGAGATTTTTCCTGTGTTTCTTCTTTGGGTGTTGTTCCCACCCTTTTTGTGATTTGTGTCTAGGTGGTTTCGCTTAGCGCTAGTTGTAAGATGTCTAAGGATCAGAAGGAGCATAAACCTTCTGGCTTTAAAAAATGTTCCAAGTGTGGATATAAAATGTCGATCACGAATGGATACTCTGTGTGTGTTTACTGCCTTGGAGCCATCCATTTACAGGAGTCATGTAGCTTTTGCCACGCGTTCAGTCCTAGGGTGCTCCAGGTGAGGAAAAATAAATTAATCTTAAAGGGACTTCTAAAACCATCGTTTGAGGAAGCTATAGACTCGGCTTCCAGTCCTCAGTCTAAATCCAAAGCTTCCAAGGCTAAGAAAAGATCTCTAGCTCCATCTGCCTCTTCGGAGCCTCCGGAGAAGATTACTGTATTGGATTCTACCTTCTCGGCTCCACTGTCCTCGGGGCCGCAGGAGGTATCAGTGTTAACTGAATCGGCGTCGGCTCCGATTATCCTTGAACCCATTCAGAGCCGGTCGCCCAGTGTGAGACATGGTTCACCTGACAAGAGATCTCAATCCCCATCGCTCTCCTCCAAATCCTCCAGGCTATCTGATGTGGATGTTGATAGGGTGGTGCAGAGGCTCCTGCAGTCGCCGGTGTTGGCTAAATTGTTCTCGGCTCCGACCCACTCAGCTCCGGAGCCAGTTCCTATGACCATTTCGATGATTCCTCCTCCGAGCACATCCTTGTCGTTGGAGCTGGTATGCTCCACTCCGAGTGATGTTGCTGCGCCGGCTCCAATACCCCCTCCGGGTCTATCGGTGCCGATCTTGGCTCCGTCCACGTCAGTTCCGTCCACAGGGTTTGGGACTCTGGTCTCTTCGGTCGGGCAAGAGGGGGATACTTCGGGACATCTGTCAGTTCCGAGTCTCCCTCTCGGTGCATCGGCTCATGGGACCCCGGTCCCGGTTGTGGCCTCGGAGGCCAGTCGGTCCTCAGACTCGGGGGGGACCGTTCTTCGATGCCATGTGGAGCACGCTGGCCAGATCGTCAGCTACATCACCCAGGTCGGTCATTCTGTCCCCCACCACCCCGGCGAGAGCTTCTGATACTCACCTATCCACGGACAGTAGAGCGCCAGGCCCTAAGGATACTCCCACGAGCGGTCCCCAACTTTCTGAGGGTCTCCCAGAGTCCTTGCCTGAGGAGCCTCCTAGAAATAAATTGTGCAAGAGGAAGCACATAGACTCCCAGGATGAGTCTCTCACCTCCGATACTGACCTCGAGGAATCAGAAGGGTCCCCCAAGTCATCCTCTGATGATGTTTCCTTCTCTGATATCCTGGAGATACTGAAACAAAGAGGTGACTGGCCTTCCAAAGCTCCTTCCGAGGAGGAGTCAGTATTCCTTAAGGCTTTTGGCGCTCAACCCTCCACCTCCTGGGTGTATCTACGAACTTGTTGACCTCATTTGTCAAAGAGTGTGGGAAAACCCCGATTCTGTGGAGCCTGTGCCCAGGCGTCCCAACAAATTACTTTCCGCCCCCAGGGCAAAGAGTTTCTGTCAAAAGGAGTCCCTGTAGATGCCATGGTGGTGGCGGCAGCCACCCAGAAAGAAGTAGCAGAGTCTTCTTCATCCGTCCATTCTCCTAACAAGGAGTCTAGGACCATGGATTGGTACGGGAAGCGTGCCCTATCCTTAGCAACCTTCACTCTACGGTCGCTGAATTATCTGTCTCACTTCACTCGGCTCCAGAGAGATCTCCTCAAAGAGTTGGGAGATACTCTTGCAGGTAACATACCTGAGGCTGTGGCTCAGACTGTTAATGCCCAGGTCTCTACCCTCAACTCCATTGCTAACTCATCCATGTGGCTCATTTCGTATGCAGCCGAGGGAGCGAGTAGGGCAGCAAGCTCAGGGGTCGCCTTTAGAAGGCAAGCCAGGCTGCGCCTGTGTCACTTTGCAGAGGCCTTCAAGTCTTCCTTCACTGACACCCCATTTGACGGTTCCTCCTTGTTTGGGACAAAAGTAAAAGACACCCTCACCAGGTGCGAGCAAGAGGGAAAGACCCTGTCTGCCGTAGGGGTCTGTTTTTCCCTTCCTTCTAGGCCTTATCCCAAGGCCCAGCGGGGGGGGGGGGGATGTGGTTCAAGAAATCACAGATGTTTTTTCCTGTCGCACAAGGTGAACCCCCCTCCAGAGGCGGGGGGGGGGTTATTCAGAGAGACGTCGCCTCAGAGGCAGAGGGGGGCCCCCGCAATTCGGGAGACCGCGACTCTCCAAACTCTCACTCCTGAGGGTGTGCCCGACTGCGCTTATTCGGAGCCAGTTGGGGGTCAAATTTCCTTATACCAGGAAGCCTGGGAGAGCATTACTCAGGACCGATGGGTATTACGGATAATTTCCGGAGGTTACCTCATTCCATTCTCTTCAGTACCGCCGCCAGTCAGAAAAATCCCAGATGTTCCGCCCAGTCAAAGGGAGCAAGCAGCCTCAGAGGTCTCGCAGCTGCTAGAAAAAGGAGCCATCCAACGAGTCCCCTCAGACCAGATCGGATTAGGGACTTACTCAAGATTCTTTTTGGTGCCGAAAAGAACATGGGACCTGAGACCCATACTAGATCTCAGTCAACTCAACAATCACGTACACAAGTCCAAGTTCCGTATGGTCACACTACAAACGATTCTCCCATTGTTGGGAGAGGAGGTATGGATGTGCTCCATCGACCTCAAGGATGCTTACTACCATGTAAAAATGGACAGAGCATCCAGGAGTCACCTACGCTTCCGGCTGGGAGCCAGTCACTTCCAGTTTCGAGCCCTGCCCCTTGGTCTCACCACAGCCCCCAGGGTGTTCACCAAATGTATGGCGGTGGTGACGGCTCACTTGAGACGTCAGGGATTCCAGGTGTTTCCGTACCTGGACGGCTGGCTCTTTACCGCCCCCACCAGGCATCAACTAGTTCAGACCAGGGACGCTACCATCAGTCTATGTCACCAGTTGGGCATAACAATAAACTGGGAAAAATCTGCCTTATTGCCCTCACAGCGTGTCACCTTTATAGGAGCAGATTTAGACACCATTTGAATGCGAGCATTCTTACCACAAGAAAGGATCACAGTATTACAACAACAAATACACATGCTGATGCCCCTGAGACAAGCGAAGGCAAGACTGGTTCTCCAACTCCTAGGGACCATGGCAGCAACTATCATGTTGGTCCCTCTAGCGAGATTACACATAAGATTTCTTCAATGGCTTCTCTTTGTCCAGTGGTCTCTCCAAAGACTCCCATTATCTCATCCCATCTTACTCACGGACAGGTGCAAGCAGGACCTCCGTTGGTGGCTGTGCACCAACAATTTGAACGGGGGAAAGCCTTTCATTCCACCTGTCTCTGTTGCCATGGTGACCACGGATGCCTACCAGATGGGGTGGGGGGGCATTATCTCAGCAGGACAGTCCAAGGCACGTGGCAGGGAACACAAGATACATTTGCATATAAACATCCTGGAGATGAGAGCAGTGCTTCTTGCGTTGCAGGCTCTTCAGAAAGTTCTTCCTCTAGGGTCTATTGCGATACACTCAGACAACATGTCAGTAGTGTGGTATCTCAACAAGCAAGGGGGAACCCAGTCTTACCCAATGTGCAGAGAGGCTATGCGAGTGTGGAATTGGGCAATAGCTTCCCAATGGTTTCTGGTGGCAACGCACATTCTGGGGAAGTCCAACGTAATAGCGGACAGGCTAAGCAGAGCTATCCTTATGCCTTACGAGTGGTCCCTGAATCATCTGGTTGCAGAGCAAATCTTCAGCAGATGGGGTCAGCCTTGCTGTGACCTTTTTGCCAGCCCTCTCAATGCGAAATGCAGCAACTACTTCACGCTGATCCCCCCACAGGGGGAATCACCCAGGGATGCTCTGGTTCACGATTGGCCCTCCGGTCTGCTTTATGCTTTCCCTTCGTTTCCCCTGCTGTCAAAGGTGATTCAGAAAGCGCAATCCTTGGGAAGCAGAATGATTCTGATTGCCCCACACTGGCCTCGTCAAGTCTGGTTCCCCTTTCTTCAACCATACATTGTGGACACTCCTTGGATTCTGGACCCTCAACCAGATTTACTGACACACATGTCGGGACAGTTCCACCCCTCTCTGATGACCCTCCGGTTGACAGCCTGGCTACTCCACTTCCATCGTTAGTCAGACATCATAATTTTTCACCGGAAGTGGTCCATATATTATCATCCTCTCATAAGCCATCCACTAGAAAGATTTATTCTAGTAAATGGAAAAGGTTCTCTGTCTGGGCACATACCAGAGGCATTGATCCTTACACAGCCCCAATAGATTCAGTTCTGGAGTTCTTGTCTACGCTTTTCTATCAGGGGTCCGCATCAGCCACCATCAAAGTTCAGCTGGCGGCGATATCTAATTTCCACGTAGCGAATGAACCTAGTCTCATGGCACACAGACTATGCAAAGCATTCCTTAAAGGTACTCTGTTGCTTCGTCCCCCAGTGTCCGAACCTATCATGCCCTGGGATCTCAATTTTGTTCTACAAGCTCTTACTTTACCACCATTTGAGCCTGCAGCTACCTGTGAATTTAAATTCTTGATATGGAAAACAGCATTCTTAACGGCAGTCACTTCAGCGAGGCGGGTTTCAGAAATTTAAGCCCTCTCCATCAAACCCCCATATTTAATCTTCCATAAAGATAGGGTCTCTCTTAGACCAAACCCCTCGTTCCTTCCTAAAGTGGCTTCTGTGTCTAACATGAAACAGTCCATTGAGTTGCCTGTTTTCTTCCCCCACTTTTCTAACAAGGCAGAATTTAGATTTCACCAATTGGATGTACATAGACAGTTACACTTCTATCTACACCGGACAAAAGATATCCGGAAATCTGACCAGCTCTTTGTCTCCTTTTTGGAAAAACGAATGAGTTCTCCGGTATCCAAGGTCACACTGTCTAGAGGGATAGCCAGTTGTATCTCTTTCATCTATCAGGCAGGAGGTAAAAATTTGCCTTTTCCAGTCAAGGCACATTCTACTCGAGCTGTCTCTACATCCACAGCCTATCAAGCTAAATTGTCAATGGATGATGTATGTGCTGCAACTACTTGGGCTTCTCCATACACCTTTGTTTCTCATTACAAATTGGACGTGGTCTCCAGGGGCAGGTCTTCCTTTGGCTCCACAATTCTCAGGAGTATTTTCCTATGAGCCACCCAGGATGTAGGTGCTAGGGACACTGTCCCACGGGTAAGAATGTAGGCAAGTTAGGACTACATAACATCAAGAAGTTATGTACTCACCATAATGTTCGATGTATGTAGTCCATCTCGCCTCACATTCTTACTTACCCTCCCACCTTCCCCCTTCCTGGAGGATTTGGAGGTTAGGTTGCCATCTACAGAGTCCCTTTGATTACTTTATTCTTTATATGGATGTGATGTGTGTGTATGGAGTACAAATGATTTTTGCAGCAAACTAGATCTGGGGATGTGGAGCAGTGCACCATGGGATACCCACTTGGCCCAGCCAATGAGAGACTTCGAGCTAGTAAAATCGGCCGAGTCGGAGCCGATATTCGGCTCCGAACCCACGGGTAAGAATGTGAGGCGAGATGGACTACATACATCGAATGTTATGGTGAGTACATAACTTCTTGCTTCCGCACTGTATTGCGATCTCGCATAAAAAACTTAGACAGTTTTCCTGTCTCGGTGTTATTTTTATGTGGATTCAAAATTTTCATACTTTGACCATATGGTGTCAACCGTATAGTATTCAAAGTATGAAGCTTTTGTTCCGATAATATAGACCCGAGAGATTATACAATGACTGATCCAGTTTAGCAAAAACCCAACCACTACATTAATGTTGGATGGCCGTCAAAGCATTTTAGTGTACCACCTGAAGCGCAAACCTATTTTCCTTACAGAGATGAGATGTTGATGAAAGATGGCATTATTTTCAAAGGTTCTGAAATTGTTGTTCCTGCTTCCCTACAACAAGTATATATCCATATTTTGCATCGTGATGACCTGGATCTACTTGATGACGTAGTGTTATCATAACATTGACTGGTAGAACATCGAGATTATGACATTGGAGCTGCAAAACATCTAATACCCACAACAGCGAAGCACACAACGGTGGAAAACACCATCCACAACATCGCAAACCCAAAACATCAAATTCACCTAGGCAGGCATGACATCCCACTGCTCCCAGAAGTGTGAAGCAACCAAAACACCGGATATCCTATGTGGCCCACAATCTACCCGTAACCGTCGTATGCCAAAATGCAACAGTACATCAAATTACAAGCCCATACTGTCTTACAGCACCTCTAGAAATAACTGCCATTCAAAAACAGTAAAATAAGGCACCGAAGTGAAGTGTACAAAGAAAAGTACATCAAGAAAACATAATCTAAATATGAGACAGTGCACACCAGTTCACATACATTTCTCCATGTTACAACTGTAGTCAGGTTGCCAGAGCTTTTAGAAAGGTAACTATGGTATAGCTGTACTTGATTTGCAGCACAGACTGAAATTGTGACTACTGTAGTAGCAATTTTCACTTCTTCAGGGAAGGTGGACACCCTGCAGCCATACACACATGCAGTTCCTCAACCCTGTCCTGCTCTCTAGCTAATGTAGTCAAAAGCACAGACAGATCATTTGCCCTAGATCCCATGATGCACTTTAGCTCCCTGTGCCATGCTTCGATGCAGTTCTGTGTTCTAGGTAGACACAAAACATTCAGGGCAGATGTTTTCCAAGACTCAATTGGAAAAAGAGGTGGGAATCTAGCGAATGCAGTACTTCTTGTGTTAAACTTCCTAGCCTTCCCATGGATATGTCAGTCACTGAAGTATTTTAGCAGTTCCCTCCCTTCTGTGGGGAACTGATCCCGTAATGCATTAAAGGCTGGTACAACCTCCAACCTCCTCCTCCTCCAGGAAAGCTAGTGCCACCAAACTCTTAACTGCCAGCTGAAATGACTGTAAGCTGTTATACAATGGAGACAAACCCAAAGCCTGCATTTTCCGCCATATGTTCTGACCGAAGTGAAAGAAGCAGCCTTTACATGTAACACCACTAACATTCAACCTTAGACTGTTTATGGCTGCAATCTCAAAGTCAGACATTACATATTCTACACTTGTCTCAAAGAGGTATTCCTCCAACAACAGAAACACACAATGCCACATAATGTTATATGTCTTTAAGGACTTCTTAGACATGAGGCAGTAAATTAAAAAAACAGTTTTAGTGTACCCTCCATATTTCACCAGGCCATGTATGCTGTATAACTGTCTACAGATTGTCCTTGTAAAAGAAAGTGCCATCCATCGACCAAATAGTGGCACAGCTCAGATCGTACAAATTGCTAACAGTTGTAAACAACAGCACAGTATTGTCGGCGGCCGTATCTATCACCCGCTTCTCAGTGAACATGCCATTCTTTAGCAGGAACATAGCAAGGTCAGCAGTCTTCAAAGTGATATCAGGGAATGTCTGGGGTCTGTTCTGCTGTCTGCGTACTCTGCCTACTTGCTGTAATAGGGATTCGCAGTTGGGCAGACTGGGAATATAATCTAGTGAGGTGGACTCCTTGACATCGTCCACGGTGAGGCATGGAGTGTATCTAGGTAGTAGTGCTTTTTGTTTCAGCTCTGTACACATGCGGTACCTCTCCACTTCCACTGGGATGCCGGTGTGACTATGGGCTGTCAGCTTACAAAGCTGTTCACCATCTGATAAGGAGACTGATACCATCCTACATTTCCATTTATCTACGTGCTTATACTTGCAACACCAATACTTTTTGCTATGCACAGGCTTCTCCAGATTATACACATACTCATCTATAATAAGGATATTCTTAACCTTTTGCGATTTAGAGGTAGGGTGGAAATTGCCTAACACTCCGGGTCTGTGGTGTATGCTGTCCGCTATGTTGTAGGTACTGAATACAAACTCTTAAAAATAGCATTTCTTTTATATGTTTAGGTGTATGGACTACTGTTACTGTTGGCCTACTGGACATGTTTACATGCCAAAGTCTTCTACAAGTTCCTATGATGTGCACTTTGGAGCTCTAATAATACAGTGTTTCTCTTATGGTTGCCTTGCATTCATAGCACAGAGACACAGTGAATAATGGTAATTGGACTGCTGCAGGGAAATATCTTCATTGACTGTAGTTTCCTGTTGTGCTTTGTGACGTTTTGGGCTTGCAGTGTTGTGGATGGTGTTTTCCAACGCTGTGTGCTTCGCTGTTGTGGTTATTAGATGTGTTGCAGCTCCGATGTTATAGTCTTGATGTTCTGCCAGTCATTGTTATGATAACTTGATGTTATCAAGTAGATCCGGTCACCCAGGTTCTGAAGCTACTAAAAGAAGGACAAGAGGACTAGTATTTTGGCCTTCTTTAGCAAAAGACATTGATAGAGTACTTTCTTCATGTTCAGTATGCAATATACTAAACTACATTTGCAAAAAGAACCACTTCGGCTAAGTCAAGTTCCTGAACTACCTTGGTCAACTCAGCGGCCTTAGGTCAATTGGTGCCCTAGGCAAAAGGGCACCACTGCTCCCCCCACCACACCACCCAGTACCCCCATCCTGGTCTACCTACACCAAACAAATACTGGAAAAGTGCCCCTATCAGAGCGGCGCCCTAGGCAGCCGCCTAGTTGGCCTATGCCTAAGGCCAGCTATAAACTGTAGCCACTGACATATTCAAGTGAAACCATCAGCATTACTTAGTATTGGTAGACTCTTACTCAAACTGGTTTGAGATAGATTTACTACTTAACCTAACATCCACTACTGTTATTACCAAGCTGAAATGTCATTTCTCAGTCCATGGAAATCCGCAGAAGCTTATCTCTGACATTGGTACCCAATTTACCAGTCAGTTGTTTCAGAGATTTGCAAGAGAATGGGACTTTGTACATGTTCCTCGTAGTCCTGAATACCCACAGTCAAATGGACTAGCTGAACATGCAGTGCAGAGTGCAAAGCAATTACTAGAGAAGTCAAAGCATGACACTACCGATGTATTTTTGAATTTACTCAATCTCAGAAACATACCCCGTGACAGTATACTTGGCTCACCTGCTCAAAGACTTTTATCTATATAAACCAGAACAACATTGCCTATCAGTTCCAGTTTATTGAGGCCTAAAGCTAAAAACAACTAAGCAATCAAAGCCCAATTATTCAGAAAGCATTCTTTCCAAAAGTGCAGTTATGACAAATTGAGCAGATTTCTTTGTCCATTGAAAGAAGGAGAGACAGTGAGGATACAAATGGCAAAAAGTTTTGACCGGTTTGGTCAAGTATCAAGTATATGTGCAGAGCCGAGATCCAATTTTGTGAAATCAGAGGGTGTAGGGTACAGGAGAAATCGCAGACATCTTCTTCCTGTATCAGAACCGTTATCGCAGCATTGTTCCTGTGATACAGACTCTAGATCTCACAGCAATCCAGACAATGTTCCTGTTCCAGAACTTGTTTGACTCCTACTTTTGTTTCTGAAGATGTCCCTGATATCCTTTTTGTTTCTGAAGATGTCCCTGATATCCTAAAGGTTGAACATTCACCAGAGACAATCCCAGTTCCTAAACCTCACTCTAATTTTTATGTCATGCGATTTGGTCACATATCCAGACCTAGTGTGAAATACACAGCAACTTGGATGCGATTGTATATATGTATCTAGTTCTGTATAATTACATGACAAAAAGTATCTGTATCGATTGCATGTCGTTTAATGTCGTCAATCTTGCATGACTCATTTCTGAAAGAGGGAGGATGTAGAATAGTGAGCTGTGTCATACCTTTAAGAAGCATTTCCAAAGACTGAACATGCATATAAATAGCAAGCACGTGCTAGCTTCAGTGCCATTTTGAGAAGTGCAGAATCTTGATGATGACTCCTTTTTGGCCCAGACAGCACTGGTTCTCCCCTTCTCTTTCTCCTGACCAGGGGTAATCTTCACATCAATTACTTCACTAGATAGATGTTCTCACACAAGATAAGTGATCTTTCATTCCCCCTCACTTGTCCATTCTTCAGTTTTGAACCCTTTTAGACACCACTTTTTCTGAGGACATGCTTAGGGCCAGGAAACCCACTACCAGAAAATTATATATGGCTAAATGGAAGAGATATTCCGTTGTGTGTCTCAAGCATCACCAGTATCCCTTCTCAGTGGGGGTCCCTTTGGTTCATTCTTACTTATGTGAATTGTTCTATGCTGGCCTAGCATATTCTTCTGTTAAAGCTCACGTCAACAATTTCTTCTTGTCTGCCCTTGAACTCATCATTGGCTTTTTATTTTGACGTCAAACAATTCCTTAAAGGTGTCTTTAATATCAGCCACCCCCAAGAAAATCTATTCTTTCCTCTTGAGACCTCAATTGTGTCCTTGAAAAATAGACTCAGGCTCTTTCAAGCCCACATTTTCTACCTCTTTGAAACACTGCACCTGAAAGTCTGTCTTGTTGGTGCTCTTGCTTCCTTCAGCCAGGAGAGTTTCCTGAATGTTAGGCCCTGATGGCAGGTCCTCCTTTTTGTTTTTCATAGGGACAAGGTGTCCCTGTGTACTAATCCTACTTCTATGCCCAGGTTAGTCAGTAAGTTAGCCATTAATCAGTCTGTTCAGATCTCTTCCTTTTTTTTTTCTCCCCAATGTACCAGAGAGAAGGTTCTTCGCACCTTAGATTTACGCAGACAGATCAGATATTATTTGGATAAGACAAAGGCTATCCACAAATGTGAGCAGCGTTTTGTTTCTTTTCATACTAAGGAATTGGGTTTGGCATTTTCTAAGCAAACCATCGCCTTCTGGATTTCTAAGGCCATTTATTTTTGTTATTTCTGTCATGGTAAACAGCTTTCTGCTTCAGTTTGAGCTCATTCCTGAGAGCAGTAGACTTTTCTGGAGCTTTCTTCAAAGGTCTGAACACTCTGCCCATCCTAGAGGCTGCTACGTGCTCCTCTGTCCACACTTTTAGTAAACATGGTAAGTTAGGTGTTATTTCCAGAGCCAGGGCAGGATTTGCTAGGGCTATCCTTCAAGAGTTTGTGGAAAGCTCCTCTGTGCCTTCCTCCTCCCTACCTTTATAGTAGCTTTGGTACTCTCCCATAGACGATGAATGCTGCAACAGTGATATGGAAGGACATAGTACAATTGTGTAAGATCTTACCATAACAGTAGATGTTGTCCTTTTCACTGATGCATTATTCAGGTACTCCCTCCTGCCCCCCCGTATCTCACTTTCTTCTATTGGGGACACTCTGTTGGCCAAGGGTCTTTACCCTTCTTGCCCAGTTTCTCTTCTGCTTCTCTTTCCCCTCCTGGATGTACATGTTCTTCTTTAACCAGGGGTTACTGTAGTTCTCTTGGGGCTCTTCATTTCTGAGTATTGAGTGTGTGTGTATATCACTTTTATACCTTACGTTTACGTGGGGAACATACTCCTGATGTGCGACCCTGGGAAGATGTAAAGGCTTTGATGTACTGGTCAGACGTTGGCAGGAGCTCCCACATGTGATAAATACTGCAACAGTGAAAAGATGGACATCTGTTTTTAGAGTAAGATCTTACACAACTGTACTTTGCATACAGTACAAGTAAACTTTATTGTTTGCACTTTTTAATCCAAGGGAAGAGGGAGCAGAGCCGTAAGAGTATGTCAAAAAATTACCACTGTGGCAATGACTATATTTCAACTTTCATTTGAAGTTATTTTTTTTTATTTTCTACACTTCTGATTTCCATTGTCAAGGTTTTCCAAATGCCTAGAATAGTGACACCAAATGTGCAAAAATAAGATGTAATAAGCCCAAGATCATTAATCTCTTATTTCAATTTTATGTATGCATCTATTTACTGTTCCTAGGTATGTTATGATGTCATGACGATAATGTCTAGTGTTCCAGATTTGAAATTTTTTTTCCATGCACTTCACTTAAAAGTGTTTTACTTTGTTTTGATTACTTTGTTGCTTCTTTACTGCTTAACTTATTTCTGACATTGTAGTGTGACTTACATTTTAATATAGTGTTCTCTTTTATACATGTCATCTGCTTACACTGTCTGCTTTTTTGGTTGTTGCTTGCTGTTATATGCCTTGATACTTTTGATAAGGCTGTGTCTAAACAGCATTTCTGGTAGTTAGCATAGAGGATTAAAGAACTGTTAACGAGCTGTTTCCTGTGGTCCAGTGGCCCTGGGTTTGATTCCTTCAGCCTCCAATGCCTAACCATGTTACACTTTGAGCAAATCACTTAGACAGCACTTCCAGGCTGAGTCTGGAAAAGGTCTATGGGGATCAGTGCTGTACTCTGGTAAACAAAATAAGTAAATAAATATTAAATGAATGGTTAGAAAGGGATGCTACAATATACAGGGGAAGGATCGAAGGATAGTTAGAGTTTGTTTGCATGAGGGCAGGATTGTTTTAAAATCCCCACTGTAGCAGAAAGGTGTTTTAGCAAGAGCTAGTTTGTGGTCTAATAAGTGCAGTATGTGTAATGACTAAGCTTAACTTTGCTCTTCCTTAATTGAAAAGACTATTGAATCTGCCTGCAGTTCTCGCAGAATAGCAAATATCAAGAAAAGTAAATAACAGTCAACTCTGCTGTCATAGAGGGATTCTGAGAACCTGGGATACTTGTCAGTCTCTATGCATATAGGTCCTCTGGTGATGTGTCAATTGAGAAAGATCCGGTAGTAGCTAAGGAACCTTTGTGATTGCAACACCTGTACCATTTAGACAGAGCCATGCCTATTCTTTCTTCTGTCTGCAACGAGATCTCTTGGTGGTCCTTGCAGGTGAGCAGAAATCCGGAAAAGCTCTTTACTGATTTCCAGAGCATTCAAATTCTGATAATAGATGAAGCATATTATACATGGGGATCCCCCATTGGGTGACCCAGGAATCAGAGTAACTGGACTCAGAAGATCTAGAATGAGCACTTCATCATCTAGGAGATGTTGGCATTAGTTTATACCTTTAAGGTCTTCAGGAATGTCTAGTTGTCAGGCATGCTGATTGTAGTCACAGACAATACCATGGTTATGCGGTCCATCAGGAGTGAGGTAACAGCCAGTCCTACCATTTACACAACCTTGCCAGCTAACCACGGAAACAGCTCTTTAGCAGGGCCTCCTCCTTCAAGTGGTCTGTATCCCATGTGACAGCCTTAATGAGAGGAGACTAGACCCATGGACTTAAGCACCTTATATTAGGGCTGGGGAGCCCCTTTCATAGATCCCTACTTTTGCTGCAGAACCGCCAACTCAAAAGGTTTTAAAGAAGGTTTCCTTGCAGTCAAGCAGTGGTGAGCAATGTTTTCTCCCTTATTTGGAGGAAACATACTACCAGGAAGCCCTGTTTTGGCAAATGGAGCAGATTTTCACATAATGTACACCTTGCCATATCTCACATAAAAAAAAATTCTGACTAGTATGTTTTCTTATGTATCTAAGAATCTTACTTAATGCAGACCTTCTCTGTCTATCAATAAGTATCAGCCAGTCTGCCATTTTGAAATATTTGCCAAGTGATCCTCCCCTTTTCTGTTTACTGTAGTTGTATTTTACTTAAATGAAGTTCTGTACTTTAGACCATGAAGGAAGCCAGCCAGTAACAATACTTTGAATTTGAATTTGAATTTTTATCATACAGGAGCTTACATTACCTTATTTCAAACCAGCTAATAGCTTTGCCTTAAAGTTTATAGCCTGGATAACCATTTGTGCTGGCCATCTACCACTGCCTGTAGGGTTTTTGAGATTCACGACCTGCTGGCCACAGAACCACCCTCTCACACTTGGATAAAATAACCTTGAGAAGTAATTCACTTCAGTACCCGTGGTGGTCTACAAGTTAGCCCTAATCCAGATCTTCCAGTTACCAGTGTTTGTTTTTCACTTAGCCTCAGAACAGAGGTGAGAGGCCTCCATGTGCATAGACAGTTAAGGTATTATACAGCCAGAATAAAAAAAAGAGTGGAGAAAATCAGAGCAGCTGTTTATATCTGTCAAGCATAGGAAACTAGGTACACCAGTACCCTTGGTGATACAGTGCAACCAGTTAAGTAACTGTTTTGTCTTTTGTTATGAAATCATGGCAAGACATCACAAGTGCTTGTCAGAGGTCATTCAGCAAGTGCAGCAGCCATGCCTGTTTCTTTTGTCAGAAGTATATCTGCATAGGTTTACTACCCTTGTGAAGCAGCTACCTGGACCACTGTTCACATCTTCTCCAAGAGTGTAAACTAGATTCTTTTTTTCTAGGAGCAGAGAAGGGTTTGCAGCTGCAGCCTTGCAGTGTATGGTAGCTTTCCCACCAAAGTCGGAGTCAGGGTGTGTGCTGCTGTAGTACTCTTCCCATTCTTTTTGAGTACTTACTTTATGAATAATACTGTACTAGTGGTTTCTATTGTGAGCATAGTACAGCTGTGCAATAACATCATGACCACAGGTGGGATCACTATTTTAGTAAAGACTCCCTCACATCTTCCCTTGTTTGTCACAAGTGAAAATAAAGTTAAGTGTGTGTGGTGTTTTTTATATTATAGAACACCTTTTTTACCTTTGTATCTGCAAGATGTGGGCTTTGGGTGTCTTTCGAGATTGTATATGATATCTATCCCTGGCACCTTCCTTAGGCACACTCACTACAGTTTACCTACTTCACTTACTCTAAGAAGAACTGAAGATTATGCAGACCTTTGTTCCCATTCTACCCAGTATCAGTCTAGTATCTCTAATGTGGGGAAGAGACCAGTATGTACATTGAACAACCCGAGCTGTGAAGTCAGGCCAAATGGCCAGAGATCTGCCTACAACAAATCCCCATTCGTTATGAGTGCTACTGCATCTGTGATTCCAGTGTTTGAACATCTACTGATATGGTAAGTTATTACACAGCTTTCATATTTGTTGCTTCAGGGAAGAAAGGCCAAACATGCCCTTTCTACATGGACTGCTATTTGTATTATCTTTTGCAATCAGGGGCTCATTCCCTTTTTCAAAATGATGTAGCCAATCCACCAGAGAGGCGTCTGCTTTGCACGTCAGGAATATCCCTATTGTAGATGTGTATGCAGTAAGGTCACTGGTTCACACCTTCATGAGGTATTAGTTTCTGGACCTTGAGTACACAAGCTGGGCATTATTTGTACCTGACTATGTCAGGAGGTTTTTTATTGTTTTGCCTCTTGGCTCTTCTCTGGTTCCTTATGGCTTACTTAATTTAGTGGCTGAGATTCAGCGAGACTGTATACTGTAGACTCACCAAGGATGAGCCCCAGTTTTAGATGTAATATATATGTTCTTACTGTAGCAGTTGCTCTCTGAGTGAACCATCCTTTGTTGTCCATTTGTGGGTGGATAGCACTCTCTAAATAGCGTTGGCTATTGGGAACCCTCTGTAGGTTGAGCAAGTTTATACTTGTATATTACTTCATCGTGTAGTTGGCATACCAGTTTCACTGTTTTTCTTGAGTTGCAAGATGCATTTAACTTAACTGGTTGAGGATGAACTGGCAGGCCCAAGGGCTAGATGCATTCTTCTAGTGCAGAGTGTCGTATTGTAGACTGTACCATGCCCTTCCAACACAGAAGCTTTTCAAGAATTGTATGGTGATTGGGAATGAAAGACCAGAGCAAACCCAGTCATACACCCACCAAAGAGGCCTGCTGATCAGTTGATTCACTGTGAATGTATCTTTCTCCACAAGACATTTTGGTTTCCAACAACTCTTGGGCTTTCACATTAGTACTGGACTTTAGCAGTCTGAGTTAGTGCATCTCATACCAGAAGTTTGTTCAGGCCTTCCTTTCCTCAGACTTCATGCTTATACCATTGAGATGTTGGATATATTCCTGGCACATGCATGATCCTTATTGCTGTGCATCCCTTCTCCTTTTCTGATTCAGTGAGGGGATGAGTCCATCAGGATTCATGGCTGCTGTGGCTCCATACTTTAGGAATATTTGTGCTAATGGTGTGTCTCCTGCTGATTCTTGCGCTCTTGTTTGCCATCAGCGGACATTGCTCTTTCTATTTGGTTTCCAGGGATACAACATCCTTTTGTATTAGTATCCTCCCTGTTACCTTACACTAATCTGTGATCATTCATTTCTTTCTGTGACTGTTTTTTCCTGTTTCCATGGGATGGCTGGGGCTTTGTCCTTATGTTGATTAACTGCTGCAGTAACTTTTTCTCAAACTGGAACACAAGACACATGAGCACTCACTGTTTCACAGGTTCATAGATAAATACTAGTCTTTGTCTTGGACTATTACAAGCCTTACCAGTAATCAGAGATCAGAATCAAACCCTGTATTTTATAAATATTAGGTAAATACCTTAACCATTAAGCCACCCCCACCCTCTTCATTTGGTGTTGGAGATGACCTACTGCACTATTTGAATATTCTACTTTTTCTTTCATCGTTTGAAAGGTTTCTGACCAGACAGTTTCTTCTAAAACGCTTGTCTAATCTCATCTTCATGTCAGGCCATGGCTGAAAAACACTTCAGTGTTTCTGAATTATACACTGTAATTGCCTGCATTAAGCTGGTTCTGCTGACACTGAGGGTTTTATCCCTGACTACTTTACTGGTGACCAAAGTTTGAGAGGTTAGTCTGACCTTTAGAGTAACCAGCTGGGAAGATGGACTTGAGCAGCCATGGGCCCTTTCTCCCATTTCTTGGGGGAGATTATGGGATTGTCCACTTTGACTGCCCCCTAGTGGTTGACTGGTATGCACGTCATTCAGAATACAAAAATCAATGTATTGGCTACTAGGTGATGTCTTAGCCAAGTGAAGGCATTAATGCATGTGAACATATCTCTGAAAAGATATGTTACTATATGAAGGGTGCTGGGCAACTGGAAGATTACCATTCCCTCCTCTCCACCAAAAATCGACAGTGTCTACAGTTATACTACCCGCACAAATTACCATAGGTAATGTTTCTAGGTTTATAGGGCTTCAGGTGGTCCTGGCCATCGATATGTAGCTCTATGTGCATGTGTGTGTGTGTGTGTGTGTGTGTGTGTGTGTGTGTGTGTGTGTGTGTGCGCACATATGAGTGCACACATCCATATGGTTACAGGTGCTTTTGTTAATGATTTGCTGATTTTTTAAGTACTTGTATTTATTTTATTTCATGATATATTTTTTTACATAATTGTGTTTTCTTTACTTGCAGGCAAGTGACAAACGCTCTGAAGCAGATGGACATACAGAGATATTTAAAAAATATCCTAGAAAGGCAACTATCCTTAATATGCCTTTGATAACAACACTGTACTACTGCTGCTTTTATCATTATGGAGAACCAGAGGTATGTTTTGTGGGGTATAGTCAGAGCTTACATGTTCATTTTTGAGCAGCTCAGAAATACATCTGAATTTATAATATTTTGCAATGTTGTCTGTGTGTTCAGCTATACCAAGTTTACTTATAAGTTTTTGTAGCTGTCCCATTTGTTCTGTATGTTTATATGTTCTTAGCGATTTGTTTAGTACTTTAATATTGATCTTGCATTGGATTTATTCCTGATGACTTCACAGAGCCAAAAAAGGATTTTATTTATTACTTGGCTTTCTATGAACAATATATTAAACACAAACTGTTCCCCACCCTCAAGAGAGCTCTAACACCAAAACTGATAGATGTGGATCAATGTGGTTTTGTGGAGGGGAGGTAGACATTTGACAACATTAACAGAATATTGATGATCCAGAGAGAAGTGGAATGTAAGAAAATACCACTGTTGTTGGGGGGTCTTCATGCAGAGAAAGCATCTCACAGAGTAAGCTGGGACTTTATGAGCAGGGCAATGGAATAATTTGCATTCCTTAATAAAATTATAAGACTGATTAGGAGGATATTTGACGGATCAAAGGAGAAAATTAAAGTGGTTGGGTTCCTCTCATAATTTCTGCTTGAGCAGAGAAACCAGGCATGGGTGTCCTTTTTCCCCTTTGTTATTTGCATTATATTTAGAACCATTGGCAAAGAAAATAAGGGGCACAGAAATTCAAAGATAAAATTGGTATGGTAGTCAGGAAAAGCTGACTCTGTTTGCAGATGATATTATCTTATATCTGATAAAACCAGAAAAGGACATTTCAGTATTGTGGAACATTTTGAGACAGTTTCAGATCTTTTTGGGATATAAAATTAATGAAGCTAAAGCAAAGGCAATAGTTGTAAATTATGTACCCACACAAAAATTGGTTCAGCAATATCCATGTATATGGGGACATGATATAATGAAGTACTTAGGAGTATGGATTAAAAATGATTCCGGTGTGGCAGCTAAGGATATGTGGGAAGAGACTAAAAAGATAGTACAACAACTGAGAAATTGAAAGCTCTGCTATATGGATATGGATAGTAAGATTGAAGCAGTTAAAATGTTTTTAGACCCTTTAGTCTTATACACAGGGCAGACATAATTTTTCAACCAGAGGAGAAATTGTGGATATAAATTAATAAAAAACTGAAGGATTTTATCTGGGAGGGGAAGACAGAAAGAGTCAAGTGGGATAAGCTGATTCTTGCAATAGAACAAGACAGATTTAGATTACCCGATCTGAAGGGGTATTTCAGAGCTATACCATTAAGGGTCTTATACACAGCACAAGCAGAAACCTATCATTCAGATTGGAAAGTGATGATGAAATGGGTGGAAGCTCAAGAAACAAGGAGAGACTGGGATTTTGGAAGCAGATCTTTAAGGTGAATAACAATAATCATACAGAATATTATATTCATAAAGTAGCAAAATGTATTCTAAGCCAACATGGGAATGGAGAAAGGAGATCCTGCTGATAGGGTTGACTGCAGTTAGGGATACAGACAATAGGCAAGAAGGGGCTGGAATTTATTGGAGAAAACTGGTAAAGGAAACAATGTATTGAGAGGAAATAACTAGGAAAAGGTAATAGAATGGGAAGATGCCAATAATTTATTTGGATTGCAGATTAGAGATTGCCTTCCTATCAAGGATTGATATCAGAGTATAAGCAGAGAGAAAAAAGCTGGGGGGGGGGTCCTAAATGAAAAAAACAGCACTGGAAGAGATTTTAGTATAATCTAGAATAGAGGTTGCTGTTAAAAAAAGGAATACTTAGTAGACCATGTAAAATATTGCATGATAACTATAAGAATCAATCATAGGTGGTTAGAAAGGATTGGGAAGAGAGATTGGATAAGCAATTCACAAGGAAACATTGGAGAATATATGTATGCCTCCCAAATATGCAACAAAATCTTGAAGATTTAGGATTTTTGCTTGGAAATGTTTACATAGGTGTTTTTATACACCAGGTATACTCCAGATAAATTTTCCTCAGACAGACAGCAAGTATTGGAGGTGTGATGGGAAAGAAAGAGGTAAATGGGAACATATTTTCTCGGATTGTAATGAGTTGCAAGCTTTAAAGATTCCCTGCAGACTATTCTGACAGAGATACTGGGTAAGCAAGTTGGGCTGTCTAGGGAAATTATTTTTCTGAGCTATGATACAGAATTGGAATTGCCTAGACATAGGAAGGCCCTGCTGAGTCTAATTATGATGGCTGCCAAAAAACATTTGCTAGAAAATAGAAATCCAAGTCTAAACCAACTCTGCTAGAAGTAGTGAATATAGCAACAGAGGTAAAACAACCGGAATTGGGATCTTTAGAAAAGGGTAGAAGTAAATTACGTAGAAAAAATGGAATTGTGGAAACAATATACACAGGGAAGAAATGAGGTTTAAAAGATGGCAGGATTTGAATGATCTATGAAATGTCTGACTGACAGTTAATGGGTATATTATAAGTGATATATACTGTTTGCAACTAAAATGATGTCATTATGGTTTGTGACGTACAATGCTTACAACTAAGATTGTCAATATAGTTTGTTTTCAGTTATATAAATGAATGATTGCCTATGTCACAAGTGGTAATTTAATAAAGATTTTTCTTGTTTAATAAAAAAAATAAAGAAAGAGTGCTAACATCCTCTGTAGTTACTGTAGTACTGGCCAAAGTAGTTTTTTTCTTGTTTGTCTCTAAAGTTTAGTTTTTCACCTGTTTTACATAAATTTGTTATGAAAACATCTGATTAAATTTTTGGGAGTAATCACCTTCAGGAAACTACCTATACCTTCAGCATATCTCTCAACTTGTTAGCACAAGAAATTTAGACAAAGCCAAAAATAATGGGGGGACAAAGGCCTAAATATAGGGACAGATTTTAAATATTGCTCTTATAAACTGAGAAAATTGCTGGAGTAATTGTTTTTTCATTAGCATGCATTTTCTGAAATAAATGAAGTCTGAAACTCAAATGTCTGTAATTATTTAGTGACTTCAGTCCTCAATGATTTTCCAAAAACCCACAGATTTTATGAGGAGCAGACCAACAATATGATTCATAAATCTGGATTTTCTGTGAAAATCTGGACAGTTGAGAGGTATGGGTCCCTTAATAGTCACTGCAGTATTAGGATAATATTATCTTGATTATTTTTGAAATTTAGTTTATCTACTGTTAAGTACATCTGATTTGAGAACATGTGGCTACATTTTAAGGAATAATTCCCTCCAGGAGAATGACTGTACTCTCTGTAGTCATTGCAGTTTTGGCAAGATAGTATTGTCTTGTTTATCTCTGAAGTTTAGTTCATCCGCTGTTTAATTAGGTCTGCTTTGAGTGACTTCTGGCACTGGCTGCTACTCCTTCACGAAAGTCCCTGATGTCTGTCTGAAGTACTCAGATTGAATGACTCCAGCTGGTTTTCATTGTGCTTTTCCTGATTTATAGTGCTCTTCATTGTGCTGAAACAAACCAAAATAGCCTTTTTGTTAAAAAAAAAGCTACCTAATAGCCAAGTGAAACTGCTTGTGTATAAAACCGACTGCTAACATAAATTAACACCTCAACAAAATAATAAAGTCAAGATGTTTTAGAATGTTACAGTATTGATTTTAGCAAAAACTGACAAAAGCGGGCATCCACTCTTCTGTCATCTTTTCTAACTACCTTACTCCCCTTCTCTCCGCTTTTGTTTCCCATATTCATGAAATTCATCTTTATTTCTATTCTTTGCCTCACCTCTGACTCCCCTCACTTGTCTTTTTATACCATAATGTTACTTTTTAGGTAAACAACGAAACACCACCAATTCACGAACAATAAAAACTATTTAAAACCAAAAATGTGAATTTGGATCCACAAATGACTGCTTACACTAGTAGTAGAGTTAAGAGCTTTCTTTCGTTTAATGTGAACAAACTTCACAACAGACTTTTTCAATCACCCATTTAAATACAAATAAATAAATTGGTCATCAATCACATCCAGTACCCTTAATAAATATTTTCCAGTGGTTAGTAAGACATCATGTATATACATTTAAAATTGTATGCATATTGCAAATATACATATATAATTATACTTTCAAATTCAAATGTATCATTTCTCATCTGATGGAAGAAAAATGTCATATTAATAATGTAATCTGTCATTTAAAAGGCACCTCACATTTAAAGTGCCATTCAAGCCAGGGATTTGATCAGCTTTCAAAAATACTTGCCATTTTAACTCTTTAATTTCAAGAGCATTATTGTACTTTGTTACTTAAGGTGACAAATCAATAAAATCCAGTACAAAAAATACAAATTTCTTAAAATTAAGGCATTCCATAGCATGTTTGGCTAAATCATTGTTAACATCCTTGTTTTTAATAGCCAGACGATGTGATGTCATAAATCCTTTTATAAAGTGCTCTTATAGTTTTTCCTACATAAAAATTGTGACAAGTAGAACAAGTTGCTAAATAAACTATTCCACAGCTTTTACAATTAAATCTACTTTTACTGGTCACCATTTTTTGAATATGAGGAAAAAATATATTTTTAGAAGAGTCCATGAACCTACATTGTTTGGAGTCTTGACAGGGATACGTGCCCACAGGTCCTCTGACACTTTTGTGTTCTCCAATTTCTAAAATAGATTTAACACTGACTACTTTTTTGTAAATCAAATTAGGGTGATCACCTATAACTCTATCTAAAATAACTTTCCAATTATTGGAAATAACTTGTTTGACCCTGTGGGAATCTAAACTAATGGGAACAGGGAAGACACAGTCCATCTTTTTTATCTGTATTAACATTGTTCTTAGGAGTAAACCCACTTATTAAGTTGGATTAAGATGGGAACTTATCCATTCTGACCAACAGAATTTGTTCCAAGATATTCTTTAACTTTTCATATGGGTACCCCCTCTGAACAAACATTAATATACGTTTGTTTGCTTCAAGTAAAAATGTTATCATGTTCTGAAATGATCCTGCTGAGACGTATAATCTGCCCTCGGACTAAATTCAACTTCATAAACATCTGATGTCCACTTTCAAAGTGAAGAAAATTGTTGGTGTAAGTTTCCATCCTATACACCATACTTGTGAATTTCTTTTCTTTGACATCCATAGTAATGTCCACATCCAGGAAGCGCACATTCGTGCCAACTTCACTCACCACAAAGTTTAGTCCGAGCATATGTTTGTTGATGTCATCCAAAAATAAATGTAATTCCTCAGCAGGGGCATTCCAAATAAAAACCACATCATCTATAAATCTCCTATATAAGGAGACATACTTGAACCATTCTCATTTGGTCAGAAAGGACAATTCCCACCAAATCAATACTAAATTGGCAAAGCAGGCACTACTTTAGCACCCATAGCCACTCCACAAGTTTAACGTTAAATCTTGCCGTCAAATAAAAAGAAATTGTTCTTTAAAACCAAATCTGATAATAAACAGATGGACTGAACCATGACACCACCATAAGTGGTGTGTTCTATTAAAAAACTCTTAACAGCTTCCACTCCCATTTTTTGATCTATAGAAGTGTGTAATGAAACTACATTAACTGTAACTAATAATGTTTCTGTACCTTTAAATGAATAGTTTTTTAATAGATCTAAAAATTACCAGGAATCTTTCCAAAAGTAAGGAGTCCTGACAACCAAAGGATTTAGTAAATGGTCTAAATAATGAGAAAAAGTAACAGTTTTGCTTTTCTTTGCAGAAACAATAGGCCTAAAGGGTGGATGGATGGAATTCTTATGAATTTTTGGAATTCCAAACAGTAACCCCAACATTAGTTCTTCAATGTAAAGAAACTCACAGGTGACCAAATTAATATAATTTATATTTAATAATTCCAATAACTGGTTGTCTATGTTGGAAAAGTTTTTTCGAACCGTATCCTTACTAACCTGTTGGTAATTATTTTTGTCACCTAAAAGCTCATTTATACAAGAGTATCTGTTACTTTCATGTTGACCAATCCATTCCCTTTATCAGCTTTCATAAATCGATATGTTTTGCTTTTTCTCAAATCAACCAAACTTTCCATCTCTCTCCTGTCCCAGTAAGTTCTTTTCCTTATATTTCTATTACTACTATATGTTGTGAGTGTTTTACAACTATTGCAAACTTCCCTAAGGTCTTTCTCACACAATTCATTAAAAACGTTTAATGTGGGCATCAATTTTGGGTGGATGTTACTAGGTTTCTTACAACCTCCATTGTCCTTTTGTTCAACCCCATCAAATGCATAACTTAAATTTAATTTCCTGACATATAACTTTAAATCTAGTATAATGTCAGTTAATGGTGCTTTGACCTGGGGAACAAAAGAGAAACCTTTTTCTAGTACCGTTTGTTGAACATCATTGAGCACTAAATCACTTAAATTATAAATTTTACATAAGGGAATTGCCTCTTCCGGTATTTCCTATTCCTCTTGTTCCCCACATTCCCCTTCCCTTTCACCTTCCCTCCATTGTTGTTTATTTCTGGTGACTTCAAAGAAAAAAAATTGTGTTTTTGTATTGGATTTTATTGATTTGTCACCCTATGTAACAAAGTACAATAATGCTTTTGAAATTAAAGAGTTAAAATGGCAAGTATTTTTGAAAGCTGATCAAACCCCTGGCTTGAATTGCACTTTAAATGTGAAGTGCCTTTTAAATGACAGATTACATTATTAATGTGAAGTTTTTCTTTCATCAGATGAGAAATTATATATTTGAATTTGAAAGTATAATTATATATGTATATTTGCAATATGCATACTTTTTTTTAAATGTATATACATATGATGTCTTACTAATCATTGGAAAATATTTATTAATTAATTGATATTATGTGATGATATTATGAATAATGGATGTGATTGGATGACCAATGTATTTATTTGTATTTAAATGGGTGATTGAAAATGTCTATTTGTTCTGAAGAAGTTCGTTCACATTAAACGAAAGAAAGTGCTTAACTCTACTACCAGTGTAAGTAGTCATTTGTGGATCCGAGTTCAAGTTTTTGTTATAATATTACTTTTTCTTTCATCTGTACCTTGCCTCTAACCTCCCATATAACTCTTTTTTTCATTCCCTTATCCTAAATGACAGTATATCATTCTTGCTTCTAAAACAATATACCACAAAGGTTTTAAAAAAAAATCAGTTCATTTTGCATTGAATATAAACAGTATATCCTAATACAGAAGAGTGCATAATTCTGTATATTTGTATTTAAAATTTATATGTGTACTGCTTGATGTTCAACACACCGCCTTATTAGCATATGGTATAGTAGTGCCCTGCTGCCCTATCTCTGGCAGTCTATCACAGCTCAGAACTCCTCCCCCGCCTGTCTGTGAGTGATAGGCAGTCCCTGTACTAGCAGGTGATTGGCCTTTTAGACCCACAGACAGGACCCATTCGATTTTCCTAGTGCCATAATAAGAGAAGGATGTCTGAGAAGACTGCTTTTAACACTGGATTTTACAGCTGCTGAGCTGAAATAAGAAACCCTTTTAGGTTTTTAATTTTCTCCTGCTACCTTTTCTGTCAGAACTTGAATAGTGCTTGAAGTGGTTGAGTAGGATTATAGCATTTTAAACATTTTTTTTTGTTTAAATTGCAATTCAGGTGTCAATTTGTACGTTAACCATTTCTGACAGGAATTTTTCATCAGTGTAGGATTTATTTCTTTTCTAATACTGTTTTAGACTCTATCATTTCATTTAGACTGAAACTTGTCCTTTTCTTTTTTACAAAATCAGGAGATTTTTGTACATGTATTTTGTGCTTTGAACTGTGTTATGGAAAATACTTTCATTTTTCTCAGTGCAGTTTTCAGAATAGTATCCCTATAGAAATAGTCTTTAAATTGCTATTTTGAAAGAGTGTAATGGGATTTATCTATCTTTATACTAGACTGACCAGACAGCCAATATTTGGTATTTTGCTGGCTAGTTTCTTGTCACCCTGACTTGATGGACTCAGACACGGTGCCCCGTACTAATATCTGCCCCTTGTGCACCTAAAAAAATCTAGAATTAAGTGAAGAAATTTGCCTCAACCTAAGACTTGTGACTGTTAATAACCTTATTTCTGGCAGGCTTTCAGATCACTCCCCTTCTTTTACCTGCAGGCCCCCTGTGTGATGGTAGTGCCACAAGTGTGTCTGACATGAGGGTCAGACAGGTCCTCTGGGGCTTTACCATTCCATGGTTCAAGTACAAGATAACCAAAATCTTCAGGTGCAAGGAAGTCAGGGGTACAGAATCTATTTCCATTGTTAATGTATCTTCTCCACCACCCAGGGATTCTCCCACTAGTGTAGTACTTGCATAGAAGAGACAGATAAGATAACTCACCATGTTGCAGGGCCACAGTCTCTCACCTGAGCTAGTGGCTGTGGTTAGATCTGTTATTCAGGCTGTTGATTATGGTGTACAAAACCATGTTTTCACCAACGCTGACACACTCACCCCCATTAAGTCACCCTAGAGTCCTGATTTTGTAGGGATCTGGAATATGAGGTTTTGGAAATGTCAGAGTCTGATTGGTCTGCTTCCTCCAAAGACGAACAAGTTCATTAACACAAGCAGATGTTTTCTTTCTCCCTTATGCTGACTAGCTTTAGGAATGCATTCTTTTAGGAGCAATCACTGGCTGCCTCTGACATCAGCAGGATATATGATCTTTTCGAGGATGAGGCCGCCTTTCCCTTCATTGATCACTGCATTAGAAGATATTTTAAATAAGCATAGAATTCCCCTCTGCTGAATAATTCTCTGCTTAATAAAGATGGTCTCCTCCAAGCTCAGTCCCTTCAGAAATTCTAGACAACTGGCTAAAATGTCAGGGAAAGAAGCTGGTGCAGGCCAGCAGAGTAGTTTCTAAAGTGTTAACTACCACTGTACTCATGGAAGTTTATGTCAAGCTGTAGTCATGGTGTAGCTGAGTTTGCTCCATAGTTACCTGTTGAACAGAAGTTCTAAGGGAAAGAAAATGTTTCCAATATTTCTTAAATGTCTATGTATAATTTAAGTGCCTTGGAGGGGGCCAGCATTGTTTCCAGAAATGCAGTGCATCAATTGCTTTAGAGAGTTAAGCTTGTTTACTCAGCCAGAATCTTTCTGATGAATTTAAACATATTTTGAATGCTTTACATGATTCTGATTGTGTGTTGGTACAGTAGCTAATCAAAACCCTAAACATTGGGAAGACAGAGGTAAACTGAGGCAAGGGGTGTCATTTTATTCCTAAGTTTCTCTCCAGTTGGTAAGATAATTTTCAGCAGTCTGTCTATCAAAATTCCCAGCCGTATAAAATAAAACAAGGTACCTAGAGGAAATGGCAGGATGAGATATCCACCAAACATAACAAAAGGGCTTCTTTCCCTAATAAGGTAACACTCCCCCCTTCTAACTTATGACTTTGCCAAAATGTGGCATCCATCATTCTCAAGTTCCCCTATGGGTGCCCACACTCGATAGTTAGCTTTCAACAAGACAGCCTTGCTCTCAGTAGTTTCAAATGAATGGATCCTCTACTTCACTGGCAGAGAAGAGAAAGGCACATCGACCTACATCCTAGGGAGTTCCCTTTCACCCACTGGACCAGACTTTGGTATTCTCTTCTGTACTCTGGCAAATGCTGGACTGCAGAGTCCTAAAGCTGGTTCCCCCTATGAAGAGAATGAATATTTTTTACTCCAGAATCTTGTTGGTTCCCAGGATACAGACTGGGTTGGACCTATCCTTTCTGAATTATTTGTCAAGGTCCCTAAGTTCAGGATGCTCACCATGCAGACAGAGCTTTCTCTCCTGCTGGACCGCTGCTTCAGGGTGACTCATAACCTGAAGGATGTGTGTCATCTTATATCCTTTCTTCTTCACTTCAGGAGATATTTGAGATTTTTGTTTCAGGTTTGCAGTTCTGTGCATTGTTCTTTGTGCTATTCATGGCACCTCAAGCGTTTAACAAGTGGCTTGTTCAGGTAGTGGTTCACTGCTAGACTCTTGGCGTTCACATTTTTCCTTATTTGGATGTCTTGCTGATCTGTGAAGAGTCTGTATCCAGATGTTTGGAATTGTTAGAGAAGGTCTCACCCTTACTCTTCCAGCTAGAGTGCAAGTTGAACCTTTGGCACCCTCACAAAGACTTGTCTTCCTGGGGTGCTTTATTGACTCAGAGAAAAGAATGACCTTTCTTCCAAAGGACAAGGTCCTGTCTTACCAGATGGCGTTCCAGGAATTTTACAGGAAGAACTTCATCTTGGCAAGAGAATTCCAAGCAATTCTAGGAATCTTGGGCCAGTTATTCTCATGATATCACTGGTCCATATCCACATGTGGAATATTAAGTGTCATGTCTGAAATTGTTGGACCCAGCACCTACATTCCCTGAAATCTCATTTACTGGTGCTGCCCTTCATCAGATGACAGTTACAGTGGTGGAGAACACAGCTGAGTATCAGTCCAGGGCATCCTTTCTTGCCTCCTGTTCTGGTGCACTCTGTCCTAACAGATTCCTCCAGTTTCATTTGGAGAGCTATGTCAATAAGAGTGCAAGTGCAGGCCACTTGGGTCCAAAGGATGGATGGATGGAAGCACATCAATATCAAGGAGATGGTGGTAGTGTTCCATACCTTGAAAGTCTTTTACCATCTATTGATTCCAGGTTCTTATCTCTTGATTACAGACAACACCACAGTAATGTGGTACCTTAGCAAACTCAGGGTTCCAAGGTAATACCCTTGTTGCTGGTTGGCAGTGATGGCTTTGAAGCTAGCCTTAAAGCATTCTCTGACTTTCCAGGCATCATGCATGCCATCAGAGAAAAACATTGTAGCAGAAAAACTGAGTAGATCTTGGGCAGACTATCAAGAGTGGAATCTCAAAGCAGTGGTGTTCCAGGGTCTAATCCAGATGTTAGGTAACATCTTAAATAGATCTGTTTGCCTCCTTTCAAAATAGACAGCTGGATAAGTTCTGCACCAGGCATCCTTGCAGCTGTGCTTGGAGGACCAAAGCATTCTCTTTCCTTTGGATGGGAATGTTACTGTTTGCGTTCCATCCTTTTCACTGATCTGTAATGTACTTCTGAAGATTCAGTAAAAATACCAAAGATCATTGTGATGACCTGCTATTGACCCAGGCAATCTTGGTTGTCCATTTTAATGGTACTGGCCAAGGGCAATTACTACAGACTTCATCACATTCTAGATTTGCTCACAGAGTCTCAGGGACAACTGATGCACCCCAGTTTGAAGCTGTTACAACTTACAATCTGGAAATTTCAGTTTTGATTCCATTTAGGCACTTGTTTTATGAGGATGTGCAACAGATGCTAAATGAGGCCAGAAAACCTTCTACTAGAAAATCTAATGTTTACAAATGGATGAGGTTTTCTAAGTGTAGCCTAAATGGGAACAGAAGGTCTCCAGAGGTTAACATCCTTCTGGTCTTGAAATGTATGTGTGAGCTACTAAAGGGTGACTTAACGTATGTGTCCATTAAGGTGCATTTATTGGCCATCTCTGCTTGTCTGTAAATGGATCCCTCTCTTCTCTTTTGGTAAAACAGTTCATGAATGGAGTATTGTATATGGGACCCCTCACAAGCAAATTCCTCCTTCATGGGATCTCAACAGTGTTTTGGAGAAATTGACCCTCCCACCTTTTGAACCTGCGCTCAAGCTGATCTGAAGTTCTTAATGTGGAAAACTGTTTTGTTTATTGCTGTGACATCTACAGGGTGTGTCTCTCAGGTGCAAGCTCTCGTGATGGGACAACCTTGCCTGATTTTCCTGAAGGATAAGGTTATGTTGCTCACGAATCCCTCTTTCATGCTTAAAGTGGTCTCAGAACTCACCCTGTGTTCATCAACCTCCTGTTGTTCTTCCAAGAAGCTAAGAATAAGGAACAGAGGATACGTTTTACCTTGGATGTGCGCAGCTCATGTACTACCTTGACAGAATGAAACCCTTCAGGAAGGCCGAATGGCTTTTTATTTTCTACTCAGTGGCAAAGAGGAGTTAACCTGTCTCGAAACAAACCACTGCATGTTGGAGGTCCTATGGTATTGTTTTTTGTTACACCCACTGTGGCAAGGCGAATCCAAGCAAGGTAAAGGTACTTTCCACTAGGGCCTTTTCCTCTTTAGCAGCTTATTGGAAAGGAGTGGACTCTAGACGTATTCTAGAGGCAGCAAGTTGGTCCTCTATCCATACATTTTATGAAGCACTACAAGCTGGATGTCTTTTCTAAATCCAAAGCAGGCTTCACTAAGACTGTATTCCAGGGGTTCCTGGACACTTATTTGTCCTCCACCCGGGTTGGGTTACAATTAGGAATCCGCTTGTATGCCAGTAATGGTGGTGTGTTTGTTGAAAATAGTACAGTTGGGTAAGTCCTACTTTCTTGAAGCAGTAGATGTTTGTAGAACACACTGCCTTACTGGAAGTATCAACCCACCCCCTTATTTGGATGTTTATAGTTTGGTGTTGGAGTTGCCATTGAGTTTTGATCAGCATTATTTTTTGTATTGTGTGTATGTGGATTTTGGTTTGGAACAGTGGGTATTCACAAGCTTGCCTTTTCATCTTCTCATCCTTTTGGACCTTAGAAAACTGAATGGGTCCTGCCTGTGGGTCTGAAAGGCAGTACACGTCCATGCAGGTGATTGGCCCATCACATCCACAGAATGGAGGGGATGGAGTTCTGAGCTTTGATAGACTGCCAGAGATAGGGTAGCAGGGTATTACTACTCCATATGCCAATAAGGCAGTGTGTTCTACTCTACTGTTACAGGTAACTAAGACTTGAGGTACTGCAGTTTATTTTTCTCATGTCAGCATCTGTGTCATTGTACATCAGTTTGCACTGTTACGTGTGGGATTTGTATCCACTGAAAAGGGGCTGTTGTATCAGTTGGACTATCCTGGATAAAAAATGGAAACAAGCAAACAAATAAATTAATAGATTTGCTTGTAAGCCTGAGATTCTCTGGTAATGGTTAAGTATAAATTATGTATTTAGTTAGTTTGAAAATTACTTCTCTGATTGCAAGTCTGTCTCTGGGTGAAGCTCTGGCTTTTTGACTGATGAGTACTGTACATATGTATGGCTCGCCAAGTTTGAAATTGAAACTGTGATTTACTATATAAGTGACAGATTATTTTAGATGCAAAAAGAGATAGTGAAATCCATGTTTTGCATGTGTTGGACATGGATGTGCAAATGTTTTGTTGGGCCACAATGGAGAGGAAAGACAGTAGCTAAACAATAGGTCATAGTCGGGGGACAGGTGTGGTGGTGTAAGTACAGGTAAATTTCAGACTCAGCTCACCACAGAGTTTATTTAACACAGCAGTGCTTACTCTAACAGTGTCATAAATCTAAGTTACTGATCAAGGTGCATAGACATGGGCAATTCATGTGTCTGCCTACAAATGACAGCATCCAGGATCCTGGAACTCATGCATGCTGGATTCTGTCACAGGGGAAAAGTCCCTACCATGCGCTGCCTCCTCCCATAGTCATCAGCCTTGTCTTGTTCTTGCTGCAGAAGGTTTAACAGATTTATAACAGACGTACTCTACTAGATAGTTGCAGCCACTGTTGATGGGACCACAGGTCCATTATACTCTGCATTTGGAGTGGATTCCCAGACTAGATTGTGTACAGCGCTAAAGGTTGAGGGTGCCTAGGAGGGTGGAACCCACATGAGTAAGTCTTACACCTTATCTCCTCAGGTTTCCCAGCACATAATTGACCATAAACAAAAGTATTACTGTGGACATCATCTGTTGGTGTGTTTCAAAACTGCAGCAGCCTAATCAAGGTCCTAAACAAAGCACACATGACAGTGCCAGCTGTTTTACTTTATTATGACCTTACCCCCCCCCCCAGCTGATGTGTACAGTCACTGAAGTGTGGTCCCAAAATACCCTCCGCTGTAGGCATGCACATTCCTATAAAAGCTCCATAAAACGTACCCACAAATGTGTTTTGGCAGCACCAAACTAATTTCTGTGACCCATGTACTGCATGCCAACTACTTCTCTTTCTCTGGTAGATGCTGGCATTGTAGCTGGACCAGTGCCTTCCCTCCTGGATTGGTGAGCAAGTTTTTGGTTGCTTACTTCCACACTTCCGGTCTCCTGCATGTACGTGAGCTGCTACTCTGTCTTAGGCTGTTTGGGTTGCAGTTATTATTAACAGTGCTTTGTGTGTCTGTGCTTCAGAACCAAGCAGTTTGTCATTCATCTAAACTGATCCAGACTTTCATAGGCCCATAGGTAAGTACTAGGCTAACTGCCCTTCTGGGCCATTTTTAAGCCTAACCAGTTTCCCTTTTTGTGCTCGAGTTAACCTATCCTATATGGTTAGAGTTTGGCTTTACCCCATCCCATGGTTGGCAATCATCTATTACCCCTAATGAGAATAACTGGGATCATACCATAGATAATTTCAGGGGACCCATGCATGGGATAAAGCAATTAGGAGTTGCCTCTGTCCATTAGTAGTACAGGGGGCAGTCCTGGGGTAAATTAAACCTACCAAACCTCAGAGGTCACTACCTTTTTTTATTGATGAATTAAGATTTTTATCTGAAGGGTACAAAACTCCCATATTACCCATGCAAGAGAATGCACCACTGTCCTTATAGAGGGTCCACTGCAGTTTGTAAATAATGAAAAGTCTCCTGTGCAGTGCAACCCCTGTTGAAATGCAGCTTTTCTAAATTAGTTCCTTGAAAAACTGCATTTGATGAGCTGGCTTTTGCAGAATGTGATTGCTGTTTAGTAAAATGTTTGACATGTTTATAAAAATGAACTCTTTAAAAAGGCAGTTTTACAGGAAGAGAAAGTGTGTGCATAAGCCTCCCATGGCAGGTGATTATAAAAAAAAAAAACAGTGACTGTTTACACGGTGACAAGGAAAATGTATTAACAGAGGTCAAGGCCATTGATGCTTTCCCAAGGGATGTAAATGTTTGTGTTATTAGACAATCGTTAGCTGAATACTGCAGATGAATGTAGAATTGTCTGAAGAAAGGCAGTTATTTATTTTTATATATTGTGTCTGTTAACTAATGTAGTCCGAGTGGGCCATGCAAGACCCCTTTTCGACAGAGGCCTGGGAAGAAAAGCTCCAAAAGTTTGAAGGATTAAAGTTATGAATTAGTATACAAAATTCATTTAATTTAAATCTTGTGCTATAATAAAACAAACTCATGACTGATATTTGCAGCAGTCAGTAAGGAAGGCTTTTACTTGTGTGTGCAATAACTTAAAGGTATGCATTGAAGGTAGTAGAATATCGGAAAATATATGCTTAAGGAGGGAGAATATGTAGTTAAGGAAATAAGTTAGAGTGAAATAAGATAAAGGGATGAAAACAGGAAGCAAATGCTTCATTTCAGGAAAGATAACAGTTCTAGAGTTGATAAAATGTCAGTATGAAGAAGGATACAATAGTTTGAAAGAAGAATGTGGAAGAGCTAAAATAACATCGATAGAAAGAGATTAAGGTTATCCTGGAGAGCAGGCATAGGGCAGGACCAGGAGTTAAGACAAGAAATACCTTAAATTTTATTTGAAGAGATTGACTTTTCCTGATTGTAGTTGGCGGGGAGAGCTCCATGTTAGAAGTGTGTAGAATATGAGGAGTTTGATTTCTTTTTAACAACAGAAAGGTTTGTGTCTGCAGAACAAATTGATCCTGGAGGAGAGTACCTTTGAAGTAGAGGACCAAGTGAGGGACTTAGGTTTGTAAATAACACTATAGTATGGGCTAACTTTAACTGTGAAAGTCTGAGGTAATTGGAGAATTCAAGCCAGAATAAGTTTTTTGAGAGAGAGGCAGTGTTGTACTGGGACCTCTTCTGTTTGCCATCTACTTTTCTGAAGTAAAAGCCAATACCCAAGGACTCTGGCTGACAAAGTTTGCAGATGACTGCAACCTAGGAGTAGTCATTGAATCCCCAAATGACTTGGCCATTGTGCAGGAAGACTGGTCCCAAAATCATGTACTGAAACTAAATGCCAAAAAATACATGATTGTATCCTTTGGAAACACATCTATCCCAGGGAACTACCATGTTAACAATATGCCCGTAAGATTTGACCCACTTGTTTGGGATTTGGGAACTTATGTGGACAATTACCTAACCTTTGACCAACATGTATGCATTGTTGTAAGAAAGTCCTTCTATGTTGAACATCTTACAAACAAACAGATTGTATCTAGATCTAGGGATGCCATTGCCCCCCTTTACTCAGCCTTCATTAGGCCAGTCATTGAATATAATGCCTCCTTTGGCATGGATCTCTCCAGACACATGCAACAACTGGAATTCCCACAAATGTACCGTAGTAGACGGATACAAGGCCTAAATAACATGTCCTACATAGACTGACTCAAAGCCTTGTCACTTCACACACCTGCAGACTGCTAAGAGGCTACCTGTTTCTGGCATACAAAGCATCCTCAGACCCAATACTGATGGATTTACTGCACATCAGCAAGTCAAGTGTCATCAGAAATACTCAGTCTAGGGACCTAAACCAATTCTGCAACATCAACCGAATGGTTTGGAGGGACAGGTATATCTTGCAGAGGATAATGCTACTCTGGAACAGACTCCCCATCCACTTCAACAAAGTTCATCCCTGTCCATATTCAAGCACAACTTGGGTCAATGGATGGGGAACAGAAAATTTACCCCAGGACTGCTGCTGTACTACTAATGGACAGAAGAAGCTTTAAAACGTTGTATCCCATGCACGGATTCCCTCAAATTATGTATTGTGTGATCCAGTTAATATATAATCATCAGTCATGGGATGGATAAGTTCAGTCTGTAACCAAACGGGATAGGTTAATTCAAGCACAGAAAGGGAAATTGTCTAGACTTAAAATGGCTTGCAAAGGCAGCTAGCCTTGTACTTACCTACAATCTGTGTGTTGAATTTGAAGAATTGTCTTGCACGTTTAGCAATTTTGCTATAACATTGTTCTAGTTTTCTTAATGAAGAGTTAAAAAATGTTAGAATAGTAGAAACAGAGTAAACTTAATTGGAGGTAGAATGTGACAGTGATTTTGTGAGACTGTGGAATGATAAAATTAGGAGCTCTGTTGAGAAGTTCCAGTTTGGGGTGATTTTTTGTTACTAGATATTAAATATGAGTATCAAATATGAATTGGTTGTCAATATGAGTTGACAACTAATAATTTGGTTTCAGAGACTATTTCTAGCTGAATATTGTATGAGGAAAACACTGTAAAGTCGCAATATAAAAGGTATTACTGTGGTTTTGTTTGGATTTAGATCCGTTGAGAGTGAAGCCAAGTTTCTATAGATGTGAATGATTCTTAGGTAATATTCTGTATTGTGGAGAAAGCTAGAACAAATTAGAATAGCATCATCAGTGTATCAGATGAAAGTTGCATGAGATGAGACTGCTGAAAGATTATTGATGAATTACTTGAAAAGTATACGTCCAAGTTTGTAACCTTAAGATGTTCTTCATGTTAATCACTGCTGCAGTAGCCTTTGCTATATGAGTTATATCTTGCATAGGTTATAACAGCCAGCCAGCTTCCAAAGCTTCAGGACACCTTCCATGCACCAAAACCATTAACCAGTTTGGGATGTGATGACTAAAAATTAGGTTTGGGAGCCAAGCCCTTCAGAGCTTTCTTGCCGCTGAGAAGTGCTTTCCTGTTCGAGCTTTTGAGGATTGATGGTCGACTAATGCTGTTCTGTTGCTGGGCAGCTAACTTCAATTTTGGGAAAACTTTCCACATTACATTTTTACTTGTTGAAAGCTACTTTTTATGAAAAAAAGTACTTTTAAGCTAGGAAAAAGGTACTTTCCTTGACTGTCTAATGAATTGTACGTACTTTTAATTGGAAGTGCACAATTTTACTTTTGTGTTAAAAAGTTGTTTGAGTACTTTGGGAATAAATTGTGTTTATTTTACTTTTGGGAGCTGGGAAAAGTGCTTTTTACTTTGTCTGGGGAAAAAGTTACTTTTTTGCTACTTTCCAGTTTTACCAACTATTGCTTCTAGGCCTCTCTGGAAAACAAGCACCATTTTTGGCTTGGTCATGGAACCAAGTACCTATCCCTTAGTCAGAACTTCTTTCAACCCCCAAAAGAAAAAAAAAGATTGTTAATAAGCCTTTGCCACCACAGTAGGCTGGTCATTTCCATCAACCACAGGTGGGTGACTCTTTGCAGCCAAAGCTGGTTCCTCAGGCCACTTATCCTTTTCTTACTGTGCCTATTAAATTCCATTTTGTTGCTGTTTTCACTGTTTGCAAAGCTTGTTTTGCTATTCTCACTGATTGCAAAATAATTGTTGCTACTTTTCACTGTTTGCAAAGCACCTGTTTCTGTTTGTTCTGTTTTCCTGCCAAGCAGTGTTTTAAATAACTGATTTGTTTGCTGTTAAAAACATTCTGTAGTATCTCCTTGCTGTTTAAAACATTTTTCTGGCTCACTGCTGTTTTTCTACTCTTTAAAACATTTTTAGTGTTTACCGCCTAAATTAGTGTAGCTAGTAGCTGTAGCATAGTCCAGATACAGATTTGCTGCATTTGGGTCTGTTTGTGGTGGCTGTTGTATTCAGAGCACATTTTCCAAGCCATCTTTGATTGGAAGGGGAACTTCTGCACCGTTGTGAAAGAAGTGTGCTGATTGGAACCTGTGTGGTAAACGGTGATTGGTCTAGGCCTTGGGGTAAGCACCCTCATTGGTTCTCTTGATTTTTTTAATTTTTTTTAAAGTTTTTATCTTTTGGCATTTAAGCCCTGTGTTTGAGCAGGTTTCTGCTTGTTTGAACCAAGCTGAACTGAGGTGGGATACCAGCCACAACTTTGAGTTAAGATACCAGATGAATAGCGGCGTCTGAGCTTCCCAAAAACATAAGTTGCCTGTTTTTTTGTTTTTTGTTTTTGCTTGATTATACTATTTACTGCACTTATTGTACTCTGCTTATTTAATACTGTATTTTAATATTGTAAACTAACCTCTACTGTTTTACTGCATTTGTCTGCCTTACTGCACCTGTTAAATCATATGTTGTTGCTGTTTTCACTGTTTGTAAAGCTTTTTTGCTATTTTCACTGATTGCAAAGCAATTGTTATTACTTTTCACTGTTTGTAACACATATGTTTCTGTTTGTTGTGTTTTCCCACCACTCAGTTTTTAAATAACTGATTTGGTTGATGTTTAAAACATTCTTTAGTGTCTCCTTGCTGTTTAAAACATTTTTTAATGGTTCCCACCTAAATTAGTGTCGCTAGTAGTTGTAACATAGTCCAGATACAGTTTTGCTGCATCCAGGTGTGTTTTTAGTGGCTGTTGTATTACGGGCACATTTTCCAAGCCATCTTTGATTTAAAGGGGCCTTTCTGCACCCTTGTGAGAGAAATGTGCTAATTGGAACCTGTGTGGTGAAGGGTGATTGGTCTAGGGCTTGGTGTAAGCACCCTCATTGGTTCTTTTGAGTTTTTAATTTTTTTTTTACATTTTTAGCTTCTGCTTTTTAAGCCTTGCATTTGAGCAGGTTTCTGATTATTTGAACTGAACTGAGGTGGGCTACCAGCCACAAATCTGAGCTGAGATGTCAGATGACTAGAGGCTGTTGAACTTCCCAAAAAACATAAGTTGCCTGTTTGTTTGTTTGATGATACTATTTACTGCACTTTTTACTGTGTTCTGATTATTTAATACTGTATTTTAATACTGTAAATAAACTGCACAGTTGTACTGCATTTGTTTGCCTTACTGTGCCTGTTAAATTGTATTTTATTGCTGTTTTCACTGTTTGCAAAGCTTTTTTGCTATTTTCACTGAGCACAAAGTAATCATTGCTACTGTTCACTGCTTACAAAGCATCTGTTTCTGTTTGTTCTGTTTTCCTGCCAAGCAGTGTTTTAAATAACTGATGTGGTTGCTGTTTAAAACATTCTTTAGTGTCTCCTTGCTGTTTTTCTGCTGTTTAAAACATTTTTACTGTTTCCTGCCTAAATTAGTATACCTAGTAGCTGTAGCATAGTCCAGATACATGTTTGTTGCATCTGGGTCTGTTTGTAGTAGCTTTTGTATTCTGAGCACATTTTCCAAGCCATCTTTGATTGGAAGGGGCCCTTCTGCACCCTTATGAGCCTGATTGGAACCTGTCTGGTGAAGGATGATTAGTCTAGGGCTTGGAGTAAGCACCCTCATTGGTTCTTTTGAGTTTTAGTTTTTTTAGCTTCTAATATTTAAGCTCTGCATTTCAGCAGGTCTCTGCTTGTTTGCGCATCGTGTAGTACCGCGCACTGCCATGCATTTGTGCGCCATAGTCGGATAGATCATTTTGACATTTTTTCCCTTCGATATAGCTGTAGTACATTAGTGTAGTTCCCATCTTAATACATTTCCAGTCCAAAAAGTATTGCTAGTGAACTGTGACCTATTAAACCACCGGCCAAAAACCCCATCAGGAATACCCATCTACAGAGCACCTCCTAGATCCATCCTGAAACACCCCCTTTGTGATAACAGTTCTTCAAACTTAGCATTATGGACAGTTGGACTACCCCTGTTCTTCTTGCCAACCTTGTTGATTTGGGTCTCCTGAGGCAGTGTAGCAGCTGCCTCGTGTACACTGACAACCCTCTACTAATAACTCACCCTTGTACAGAGTGCAAGAGATGTATTTATACCAAGAATCTTGAATCCCTGCTCTCTAGCACTCAAAACAGTAACACTGAAGAGGTTGTCAACTCACCCACCACTACTTATATACATAGTACCACTACTCATACACATAGTACACATCCAACATACAAATCAACATATGTGAAGGTTCTGTCAAAAAACTTACCGAAACACCAGAGTCCTCTAAAACACAACTGCTACAACCAACACAATTCCACAGCACCCAAGACATATAGCAATGCCAGAGTCTTACCTACCAACCCTTAAGGCATAGCACTCATAGACCAAATTTTCTTGTCACTGGAGACTCCACAGTGAGACACACGAATGTCCCACTCACCAGGTTAGATAAGGAGAAAGTCACGATCAGCTGCCTGTCCAGTGCCAGGATTCATCAGATCACACATGCACTCAGGTCTCTCGACATGCTGGAGGGACAGATTTGTCTTCCAGAGACTGCCATGTCTTTGAAATAGGCTGCCAATTCATGTGAAGCCGAGCATCTCTCTGACACTGTTCATAAGGAACTGGAATGAGTAGATGGGCACCATAAATTCTTACTGGGGATAGTGCCCACAACCCTCCTGGACATTGGCAGTCATTACTAAATACAGTCCTGGGTATCGACTAGAGTATATGTGGTGGCGAACTTCATGGCACCCATGCAGATGGACAACACAGTTACGACTGCTGAATCCTACACAGATGCAATCTATAAGCATTTATACTAGTGCATGGATAGTGCTAACCCAAACAGAACCAAGAAGCTAGCCTCCAAAAAAAGGAAGCCAGTCTGGTGGTCCTCTGCCATAAACAAACTCTACAACAGAAGGAAGAAACTGTTGCAAAACAGAGTAAAATCCCATGAGTGGAGGAGCTCCCTGTTCAGCTCCCATGAGTGGAGGAGCTCCCTGTTCAGCCTCAGTAAGAAGCTAAGATCCCTTATAAGATCCTCCAAAGCTAGCTACAAAAACAAAATTGCCACTGATTCTAAGGACAACCACAAAGCATTCTACAGCTATGTCAGGAATCTCAATGGCAACACCCATATCTGCATTGAGTTACAGCACAATGGCACAAAAATTACAGAACCAACTGATGTTGCCTACATCCTGGCAGATAGGTTCAGTGCTAACTTTACCCTCCCCCCCCCCACACCCTAAAGGGCCCATATCTATACAGGAAGAATGCAGAGTCCCTGTAATCACAACTACGCAGGCAAAAGCTGCACTCTCTAAAGCCAAAAACACAGCATCCATGGAAACGGATAACATCCCAGGCTGCATTTTACATTAACTTCAGAATGAACTGGCTCCCCACCTAAGCACCATGTTCAGTCATAGCCTCACATCAGGATATGTGCCCATTGAATGGCGCACAGCAACGGTTTTCCCACTCCACAAAGGGAGAGCCACCACTGATCCCGGGAACTATCGCACTATTAGCCTGACGAACCTGGTCTGTAAGGCAATGGAACGTATCATCATGGACCTCATAAACAAAGACAGTGGTAACCTCCAAACTCTGGACCCCACCCAGTTCAAGTTTGTGAAAGAGAGATCATGCCTACCTGAACCTGATCGACTTCCTTGAGGCAGTCACCAAAGCTGTAGACAAGGGTAAGGTGGTTCACACAGCCTATCTTGACCTCGCCAAGGCTTTCGACACCATCCCTCATTCTGGAATTATAGATAAACTCACTAAACTAGGTGTAAATACTTACATCACAAGATGGGCTGTCAACTGGCTCATCGACAGAACCCACATTGTAAAAGTTGCAGACTCCAAATCTGACTTCAGACCAATGACAAGTGGAGTACCACAGGGTTCAGTCCTGGGACCTCTCCTGTTTGGTATCTACTTCTCTGAAGTACAAGCTAGCACAGAAGGCCTTTAGCTAATGAAGTTTGCAGATGACTGCAAACTAGGAGCCATAGTCGAGTCCCCAAATAATGTGGACATCCAACAGAAGGACCTCACTGAGACAGATGCCTGGTGTCAGAGCCATGGCCTCAAGCTCAGTGCCAAAAAGTGTATTGTCATCCCTTTGGTAAAACTCTGTACCCATGAACTACCACATAGGCGGCAGGCTACAATGCCTTTCACACCTTCAGACCGCAAAACAAACATGTGGGAACCAAAGGAGGTGGTGTTTCTTGTTATAGTAGAGATAAATTCACTTCCTGACTACTTAGATAGGACAACTCCATGGAGTTACTCAAAGTTCAGATTACCGTGGGTAAGACCCCAATTCAAGTCATGGCTAGTCATAGATCCCCCTCCATGGATCATGATGCGCATGAGGCCTGCTTGACCAAACTGGAGTCAATCCAAATATTGCTAAGCACTCTGGTCATGGGGGAGTTCAGTTATCTCACCACCGACTGGGAAACCTACTCTAGCCCTAACTCACTAGTGCAAAAGTTCCTTGACTTTGTTAACTCAAATGCCCTGGAAAAAAATTGTTCAAACCACAACAAGAGGAGTAAATATACTAGATCTGTTCCTCACTGACATGACACATGCACCACTGCAACTGTTAGAGCCTCATTAATTAGATCTGACCACAAATTAGTCACCTTCAAACTGGCACTAACACCAGACCTCACAGAGGGTGAAGTCATGCTAAAAAACATCACCAAGGCAAACTATACCCTCCTAGGGGTAGGTATAAATGCATTCCAAGCCCCACCCCCACCGGGAAGTGGTAACTACACCAAAGCGTACACTAAAGTCCTATGCAATCACTTATATAACTGTATAGACTCAGCTGTTCCAGAGAGAATCAAAGCCAGAGCCCCAAGTAAAAACAAGCCACCCTGGTGGACATCCAGCATCAACAAACTTTACAACAAACGGAAAATGTTGCTGTCTAAGAAAACTGAGACAAGGCCCCAAAAGTGGAAAAGCACCCTCCTCAGCCTCAACAGGCAAATAAGAAAACTTGTCAAATCCTCTAAGGGTAACGTTCAGAAAAACTTAGCAGTCACAGCCAAGGATAACCATAAGGCCTTTTACAGCTGTGTACACAGCCTAAAAGGTAGAACCCAAGCATGTGCCGAACTAGTGACTAACAGTATCACACACACACACTGATCCTACAGAGATAGCAAACCTGCTGGTGGACAGATTTGATGAAAATTTAACTCCCTTTTCCTCTCCAAACTTATCACAAACCTTGCCCCAAATTCCTCCCCCCAACCTTACATATCCGAAGAGCAGGTCATTAAAGCCTTGTATAAAGCAGAAATCACAGCCTCTAGGGGACCAGACGGCAACACAGGCTGTGTTCTAAACAAACTAAAGCATGAACTAGCATTACCATTAAGTACCCTATTCAATCACAGCCTAACCGCAGGCTATGTTCCTGTGGAATGGAGAACAGCAACAGTTATTCCCCTCCACAAAGGTGGCTTAGCAACAGACCCAGGGAATTATAGACCCATAAGTCTGACCATCCTCATCTGTAAGGCCATGGAACGTATCATGGACATCATAAATAAAGATATAGGCAACCTCCAAACCCTCGATCCGACCCAATATGACTTCGTCAAGGGCAGATTCTGCCTGTTAAACCTGGCGGATTTCTTCAAAAATGTGACCAAGGCCATTGACGAGGGCAAATCTATGCACACAGTGTACCTCAACACAATCCCACACTCAGGCATTACTAATAAACTTAGCAAACTGAATGTAAACCCCTTTGTTGTAAGATGAGTTGCCATCTAGCTCATCAACCAGTCACAAACTATCAAAGTGGGTGACTCCACATCAACCAGCAGACCTGTTGCCAGCAGGGTGCCACAAGGGTCAGTGCTGGGCCCCCTACTGTTTGGTATATACTTCTCAGACATTCAGGCCAAAACTAAGGGGGCTGTGGCTGACAAATTTTTTGGACGACTGCAAACTGGGTACAATTATCGAATCCCCAAATGATGTCAGTATACATCAGGAGAGTCTTGGACAGACCAACAACTGGTGTCTTAGTCATGGTCTCAAACTAAATGCAAACAAATTCATCATCATTCCCTTTTATAAAAACAATGTCCCTTCGCACTATCAAATTAACAACGATACCCTATGTACCTACAAAGTGGTAAGGGATCTGGGATCACATGTAGACTGAGACCTTAACATTGACCACCATGTGTACTGTAGTAAGGAAAGCTTTCTGCGTAGCACACTTGATTAGCAAAGGCATTGCCTGTAGAGCAAAAGAGGTTATAACCCACCTATACTTGTGACTAAATAGGTCCTTAATTGAGTGTAATGCCCCTTTTGGCATGTACCATACAAAGCACTGGCAACAACTGGAGAGACCTCAGAGGTTTCTAACAAAGAAGATCAAGGGACTCCAGCAGGTGCCTTGCACAGACTGACTAAAGTCCCTATTACTATACTCAGTATTGTATAGACTTCTTAGGGGAGACTTATGCCTGGCTTACAGAGCAATCGCCGACCTAAACCTAATGAGTTTGCTGCACATCTGTAAATCAAATGCAACTAGAGCTACCCATTCCAGGGACCTAAATATGGCCTGCAACTTGAAAAGGACATGCTGGAGGGACAGATTTGTCTTCCAGAGACTGCCATGTCTTTGAAATAGGCTGCCAATTCATGTGAAGCCGAGCATCTCTCTGACACTGTTCATAAGGAACTGGAATGAGTGGATGGGCACCATAAATTCTTACTGGGGATAGTGCCCACAACCCTCCTGGACATTGGCAGTCATTACTAAATACAGTCCTGGGTATCGACTAGAGTATATGTGGTGGCGAACTTCATGGCACCCATGCAGATGGACAATACAGTTACGACTGCTGAATCCTACACAGATGCAATCTATAAGCATTTACACTAGTGCATGGATAGTGCTAACCCAAACAGAACCAAGAAGCTAGCCTCCAAAAAAAGGAAGCCAGTCTGGTGGACCCCTGCCATAAACAAACTCTACAACAGAAGGAAGAAACTGTTGCAAAAGAGAGTAAAATCCCATGAGTGGAGGAGCTCCCTGTTCAGCCTCAGTAAGAAGCTAAGATCCCTTATAAGATCCTCCAAAGCTAGCTACAAAAACAAAATTGCCACTGATTCTAAGGACAACCACAAAGCATTCTATAGCTATGTCAGGAATCTCAATGGCAACACCCATATCTGCCCTGAGTTACAGCACAATGGCACAAAAATTACAGAACCAACTGATGTTGCCTGCATCCTGGCAGATAGGTTCAGTGCTAACTTTACCCCCCCCCCCCCACACACCCTAAAGGGCCCATATCTATACAGGAAGAATGCAGAGTCCCTGTAATCACAACTACGCAGGCAAAAGCTGCACTCTCTAAAGCCAAAAACACAGCATCCATGGGAACGGATAACATCCCAGGCTGCATTTTACATTAACTTCAGAATGAACTGGCTCCCCACCTAAGCACCATGTTCAGTCATAGCCTCACATCAGGATATGTGCCCATTGAGTGGCGCACAGCAACGGTTTTCCCACTCCACAAAGGGAGAGCCACCACTGATCCTGGGAACTATCGCACTATTAGCCTGACGAACCTGGTCTGTAAGGCAATGGAACGTATCATCATAGACCTCATAAACAAAGACAGTGGTAACCTCCAAACTCTGGACCCCACCCAGTTCAAGTTTGTGAAAGAGAGATCATGCCTACCTGAACCTGATCGACTTCCTTGAGGCAGTCACCAAAGCTGTAGATGAGGGTAAGGTGGTTCACACAGCCTATCTTGACCTCGCCAAGGCTTTCGACACCATCCCTCATTCTGGAATTATAGATAAACGCACTAAACTAGGTATAAATCCTTACATCACAAGATGGGCTGCCAACTGGCTCATTGACAGAACCCACATTGTAAAAGTTGCAGACTCCAAATCTGACTTCAGACCAATGACAAGTGGAGTACCACAGGGTTCAGTCCTGGGACCTCTCCTGTTTGGTATCTACTTCTCTGAAGTACAAGCTAGCACAGAAGGCCTTTAGCTAATGAAGTTTGCAGATGACTGCAAACTAGGAGCCGTAGTCGAGTCCCCAAATAATGTGGACATCCAACAGAAGGGCCTCACTGAGACAGATGCCTGGTGTCAGAGCCATGGCCTCAAGCTCAGTGCCAAAAAGTGTATTGTCATCCCCTTTGGTAAAAACTCTGTACCCATGAACTACCACATAGGCGGCAGTCTACTTAACACCGAATGTGTGATAAGAGACCTTGGGACCCAGGTGGACAGTAGTCTCTTCTTTGATGATCACATTGCCACAGTAGTCAGCAAATCCTTCTAAGTGGCACACCTCATCACAAAAGGGTTCTCATCCAGGGAAAAAAAGAGGACATTGTTCCCCTCTACTAGACACTCATTAGATCCATTATAGAGTACAATGCCCCTTTTAGAATGTACCTCACAAGACATCTGCAGCAGCTGGAAAGGCCACAGAAGTACCTCACAAAGAGGATTACTGGCCTCAAACAGATGCCCTACACTGACCGTCTCAAAAAACTCCAGCTTTACTCCGTAGCATATTGCCTACTCCGAGGTGATCTCTGCCTAACATATAAAGCTATGTCAAATCCAGAGCTGTTGGACATGCTGCACCTAAAGAAATCCCAATCCCTCCAAGCTACACGCTCTATGGACCTAAACCTTGTCACCACAATAAACAGGACATGCTGGAGGGATAGATTCCTACCCCAGAGACTTCCTCATACTATGGAACAAGCTATCCATCTATGTCAAGCAAAGTTCCTCATTAGCACTCTCCAAGAAAAATCTTGATGAGTGGATGGGTAATAGGAAGTACACCCCGGGGATCACTTCTGTGGCTCTGCTCGACAGGGGCACAGGACAATAACTTTCTTGGGTGGCGTAAGCCAGGGAACCTTGTTGGCTAGGCTTACTTAGGCCCTTGGACCCCAATAGCCTAGTACCTACCTATAAACCTATTACACTGAGATGAAATGGGTAGTCTTAAAATGACCTCCGGGTCAGTAGCCTAGTGACCTATTAACCTCCTATCATCCTATTATCCTTAAATCCCTATGGTGCAGATCATGCAGCCACCATGAACTACCCCCCCCTAGGGTTAGCTATGTCCTCTGTGGCTGTAGGAGTCTCCTCAGTGGGCAAGGGAGCACCACTCTTGTTGGTCATGTAAGAAGGGTCAGGGAATATGCCCCTACTTCACCAGAATGTTGTTCCCATTCCTGGGGAAACTGAAGCTGGCAATACTGTGTATGTTTTTCCACAAATTCCTATGAAAAAGAGCTGGAAAACTAAACCTGTATCTTCTCTGTCAGTTACTCTTGACAGAAGTAACATGTTGTGCTTGGCTCAGGGTCTTGTACAGGCTCTTGACTCTTCCTGTGAGGTAGTTTCTGGTAAAAGAAAAAGGGGTTTCTCTTTCCCTGAAGAGATTCAAGAATTGGAATCTGTAGGGGATTGTGAAGAGGCAGATAGTTTTTTCTTCTCGCGTTTCTGATTCAGATTCTTAAAAAGGTGTAGCATTTGATTCCCTTATGAGGGATTCTCTTTCTCTGAGACTATTACAGGATGAACCATTGATCTGAAGTAGTTAACTTCATTTGATCAGCAACCTGTGGGTTACGGATCCGATACTGATCCGAGCCGGCAGCATACCAAGCAAAAAGATCCGAGCTCCATGCTCCTCCCCCTACCCATATGCACTGCAACCTCCTTCCAATCCTCAGATCTCGTTTGCCGCGGGTTCGCCAGCACGGGATGCTTGAGCTCCAGGCAAGTCAGGGTTTTTCTCTAAAACTTGATCTGTGTGTGCCCTTTTTGATAATTTTGAAGTAAAGTTTTAATTGTCCATGATACTTGGGTTGTTTCTTGTTTGAAAGTTGAAAACTTTCAGTTAGTGTAGGCCTCCCTTCCCACCCGTCGTGTGTGTGTTCTTTAGAATGTCAGAAAGTGACTTTCTCTAAGTGCACAGAGTGTGGTCACAAGCTGTCTGCAGCCGATGGTCACACTCTGTGTGTAGTTTGCTTGGGGGTGGCCCATTTGTCTTCTGGCTGCAAGATTTGTGTGGCCTTCAACCCCCGAGCCCTGTGGGATCGCAGGAATAAGTTGATTATGGTGGGTCTTCTACCCGCAGAATCAACTTCTGCTTCTTCTTCTTCTTCAGCTTCCTTACCAGCCACGGCTGTGGCTGTTCAGCCTTCTGGCCCTTCTCCCCTGTTCGGGACACACCCTCCCACCTTACCACAGGGAGAGAGAGAGGCCAAGAAGATTAAAGACAAGCACAAGGATACAGAGAGGCATGTGGATAAGGATAAAGATAGAGAGGGGCCGCAGGCGACAGGCCGAGTTAGATCCAACGGCCCCTCCTGCTAAATTAATCTTGTCTCCAGTAAAAGTTCCCAGGCCATCCTTTCCTTGGCCCCGTTCACCACGCTTTTCTCCAGAGCCGGAGGAGGAGGCTAGACCACCCTCAAGTTTGTCTTTGCGTCGGCGGCGTCCTCCAGATCAACCAGAAGCATCTCTGAAGCAGACATGAATCGGATGATGCGAAGGTTTCTACAAATTCAAATGCAGATGGGCGTATTGCTGCCCCCCCCCCCCCCTGTTGCGGGGAGTTTGGCTCCTTTTTTCGCCTCAATAGCTCCTCTTCCGATCCACCATCGGATGTCGGAGTCTATGGATCTGAGGAGCCTCAGAGTTGGGGTCAGCGCCGATGGTGCCTTCGGCCTCAATGTCGGCCATGCCCTCAAGTCTGTCAGATCCGCTTTTGTAGCCGAGAGTTGGGCATCGGATCCGAGGGGATGAGTGTGTCATCGGCTCTGTTGTGGTCGGGGCATACCATCCCATCAGGTCAGACCGTTCCAGCTTCAGCTCTGATCCCTTCGTCGGATCCGAGTGTCTCGGCTACCAGTTTCAGGGAGGCTGGGTCTCCCTCAGCATTTGACATCGTGGAGAGGGTTCTCTCTGGAGGATCAAGACCCCTCACTCTGTCCTCGGGGTCCATCCCTGCTACCTCGCAGTTGGGTTTGTCTTCTGTCATCCAGTCCCCCCAGGGACAGCCTGTGTCCATTCTGCCCCAGACGGTTCCCTTGGAGGAACAAGAAACCATTTGTGAGCCCTCCCCAGAGAGTCCACCCGAGGAGGTCCCTCACAAACGCCAGTGTAAGAGGAGGCACTTGGACTCCCCCCCGAGTCCCTCACTGAGGAGGAAGGGGAAGGTTCACCCAAATCATCTCCCGAAGACGTCTCCTTTGGAGACATTATGGAAATCCTTCACCAGAGGAGGGGGGTGGTCTGCCCAAAAACCTTCCTCTGACGAATCTGTATTTCTGGAAGCGTTCAACACTGGCCCATCTACCTCTTGGGTGTCCCCCCCGGCCGACCCTCTGATGAACCTTATCACCACCAGAGCGTGGAGGGAACCTGACACTGTGGCGCCTATACCCAAAAGACCCGACAAAATACTGAGTCCACTGGCAGATAGAGCTTCTTGGAATAAAGGTTCCCCAGTTGATGCCATGGTGGTGGCGGCAGCCACAAAAAAGGAACTCTCCCAAGAAAGTTCCTCGGTCCACTCCCCAGACAAGGAGTCCTCGGTTATGGACCGTCTTGGAAAGCGGACTTTTGCTTCAGCCACCTTTTCCATAAGAGCGCTGAATTACTTGGCCCACGTAACTCAACTGCAGCGGGACCTCGTGAAAGAGTAAGCTGAGTCTCCCCCGGAGTCCATGTCGGCCGAGGATAAACGGACCTTCTCGGCTCGTATGGCTACTCTCAAGTCTGTGTCTAATACGTCCATACGTTTACTCTCTCATGCCACTAAGGGAGCCGCCAGAGCTAGCGGGTCTGGTATCGCCTTAAGGCGTCACGCCTGGCTCCGTCTTTAAGACTTCTCGGAACCCTTGAAGGCGTCCTTCGTTAACGCACCCTTTGACGGTTCCACCCTGTTTGGGAAGACTGTCCGCAATATGCTTGTCCAGAGTGAGAAAGATGGGAAGACGCCGTCAGCCGTCGGGATCCGCTTCTCTAACCCTCAAAGGTCCTTCTCCAGGAACCAGCGAGGGCAAAAGAAGCTGTGGTTCTGGAAAACTCAGCAGTCCCAGAATGCTCAGGACTCCTTCTCCCCCAGAGGCAGAGGGGGACAAGGTGAACGCCGGCCCAGAGGCAGAGGGGGGCGAAGAACTTCAGGTGACGTGAACCCTTTTCAGAGCGACCCGCGCAACAACCCTGAGGGGTTACCCGACTGCTCCTCTCTGGATGCAGTTGGGGGGGTGTTTTTCGATGCACATAGCCCAATGGGAGTCCATTACGACAGATCACTGGGTGCTTCGAATAATATCCAGAGGCTATTCTATTCCCTTCATAAATAAACCCCCTTACACAAGGCACCTCCCAGACATTCCACCCACTCAGAGGGAGGCCGCGGCCTTGGAAATACAAAAACTATTAAAAAAAAGAGCCATTCGGCAGGTGCCCCCAGACCAGTCCAGATCAGGCATCTATTCTAGGTTCTTTTTGGTGCCAAAAAAGACGGGGGACCTAAGGCCGATTCTCGACTTGTCTACAATGAACCTGTTCATTACCAAGGAAACGTTCCGGATGGTCACGCTTCAATCCATCCTGCCCTTCCTGCAGGAGGAAGACTGGTTGTGCTCGATAGACCTCAAAGATGCGTACTACCATATTCTGATGGACAGGCGATCCAGGAGGTTCCTCCGCATTTGGCTAGGGGCCAGTCATTTTCAATTCAGGGTCCTACCCTTCGGTCTCACCACAGCCCCCAGGGTGTTCACCAAGGTCATGGCAGTTGTAGCGGCCCATCTAAGACTTCAGGGCATTCAATTCTTTCCGTACCCGGACGACTGGCTTCTCACCGCCCCCACCAGGCATCGACTTTTGCTAGCCAAAGATTTCTTTCTCTGGATATCACCTCAGCTAGGGATTACCACAAACCTAAGGAAGTCTTCCCTTCAGCCTGCTCAAGTGTTAAGACTTCATAGGAGTGGGAATAGATTCTCGCCAGGCCAGGGCATTCTTAACCCCAGACAGACTACACAGCCTGACACTTCATGTGTTAGCGCTCCTGCAGTCCCCTGCACCCCCTGCAGAATTAGTCCTGAGAGCCTTAGGATCCATGGCAGCAGCTATCAGCCTGATCCCTTGTGCTTGTCTGCATATGAGAATTTTACAGTGGACGTTGCAAGTTCAGTGGTCGATTCTTCGTCAACCTCTAGATTCTCCGATCCCTCTGAACAGAGTATGCAGAAATGCTCTCAAGTGGTGACTCCAATCTCAGAATTTACAGGAGGGATGTCCCTTTCTTGCACCCCAACCCCAAGCCACTGTGACCATGGATGCCTCCCGCCTAGGGTGGGGGGGCATTGTTCGGGCAGGACTGTTCAAGGCACGTGGACTCAAAATGAGGCCGTTCTGCATATAAATGTCCTAGAGATGAGAGCGGTCCTTTTAGCGTTGCAGGCCCTTCATGCTTATCTACCTCTGGGAACTATTGCGATCCAGTCAGACAATATGTCAGTGGTCTGGTATATCAACAAACAGGGAGGAACCAAGTCTTATCCCCTTTGTTGAGAAGCCATGAGAGTCTGGGAATGGGCGACCTCCACCAAATGCTTTCTGATAGCAAGGCACATTCTGGGTCGGTCCAACATCTTGGCGAACAAATTGAGCAGGATTATCCTTTATCCTTATGAGTGGTCTCTGAACCCTTGAGTAGCAGAACAGATCTTCCTTAAGTGGGGTCAGCCTTGCTGCGATCTCTTCGCATCGCCTTCCAGCACGAAGTGCAGCAAGTTTTTCGCTATAATCCCCCCCGAGGGGGGAGCCCCAGAGATGCTCTTGTTCATGCTTCGCCACCCAGTCTTCTTTATGCATATCTCCCGCTCATGATAAAGTTCTTAAAGAAAGCTTGCCGGTTGGGGAGCAGATTGATCCTCATAGCCCCATTCTGGCCTTTTCAAGTCTGGTTACCCTGCCTATGGTCTCATCTCATAACTCCACCTTGGATCTTGGATCCCATTCTGGATCTAATTCGTCATCCCTCGGGAATGCTTCCTCCGAATCTGGACAGACTGAAGCTCACAGCTTGGCTGCTCCAGTTTCTTTAATTGCTAGGACTCCCGGTATCTCTTCTCCTGTTAAATCTATCTTGGTTGCGTCACATAAAGCCTCTACCAGGAAAATTTATTCTAGCAAATGGAGACGCTTCTCCATTTGGGCTTCACAGAGAAATCTAGATCCTTTTACCGCTCCAGTCCCAGCGGTATTAGACTTTTTGTCTCATATCTTCCAGCAAGGAGCCAGCTCCTCCACAGTGAAGGTCCAGCTGGCAGCTATTTCTCATTTTTATGTAGGAGACAATTTAGGCTCCCTCACTGCTTCCAGAATTTGTAAGACCTTTTTGAAAGGCACTTTTTCTTCTGCGACCCCCTATTAAGACTCCGTCACCGCCGTGGGATCTGACTGCGGTTCTTCAGGCCTTAGTTGTGTCTCCTTTCGAGCCCTCGGCATCAGTTGACTTAAAATTTTTGTCATGGAAGACTGCCTTTCTGGTAGCTATAACTTCAGCAAGGAGAGTGTCAGAGCTGCAAGCTCTTTGTATGAAACCCCCATACCTTGTGTTTCATAAGGCCAGGGTGTCTCTCAGGACTAATCCATCCTTTCTTCCTAAAGTTGCTTCTGAGACAAATATTAATCAATTTATTAATTTGCCTGTCTTTTTCCCTAATTTTCAGAACAAAGGGGAATACAAACTTCATTTGCTGGATGTTCACAGGCAATTAAGTTTTTATTTACACAGGATGGTGGCCTTTTCGCAAATCTGATCAACTTTTTGTTTCCTTTGCTAAGCCCTTTTTAGGGAAACCAGTTTCAAAGGTGACTCTGGCTAGGTGGATTTCCTTTTGTATCCTACAAGCATACAGAGAGCTTGGTTTACCAGAACCAGTAGGAGTCTATGCCCATTCTACACGTTCTATGGCGACGTCAGCAGCATTCTGGTCTAGTGTTTCCCTGGATGACATTTGCTCAGCGGCTACCTGGGCATCTTCTCACACCTTTATTAATCATTATAAACTGGATTTGGTGTCTAGAGGAAGGGCTTCTTTTGGCTCTGCAGTGCTCCGGAATATTCTTCCTTAGAGGCCTCCCAATATTTTGGGTAGCTGGGGACTCTGTCCCACAGGTTGCTGATCAAATGAAGTTAACTACTTCAGATAAAGAAGTTATGTACTCACCATAACGTTCCATCTGAGTAGGTAAACTTAATTTGTCAGCAACCGTTCCCCCTTTCTTCCCCCTTACCTTGACGTTTTTGCTGTACTCGATCTCCAGAGTTCACGAGTGGAGGTTTGTCCTTAGTTTATGGGTCTCAGGTTAGTTTGTTGGTCTCATGTATGGAGTGGCAAACTCAATCTGAGGGTTGGAAGGAAGTTGCAGTGCAGTATGGGTAGTGGGGAGGAGCTTGGAGCTCGGATCTTTTTGTTTGGTATGCTGCCAGCTCGGATCCGTATCGGATCCATAACCCACAGGTTGCTGACAAATGAAGTTTACCTACTCAGATGGAACGTTATGGTGAGTACATAACTTCTTTTTTTCAGTGAGAGAACACTGAGGTTTCTCAGTCCCAGATCTGGCCCAGAATTTGTATCTATAGAAAATCCAACTGCTGTCAAACATTTTATTAATTCTTATCCTTCTTCTGATAAGGATGGGTAAGCTTTAGTTTGGGAGAAAGTGTATGTTTCTGCAATTTTGATTTTTAGAATTCTACATGGTCAGACTCCTATAAGTTCAACTGACCAGCTATGTGCTGCAATAGCATCTCCCTCCCCCACCCCCCTTGTTTTTGTCTGTTTTTTATGCAAGGGTGTGGACATGTATTCTTTTCTTTTCCTCTCAGGGCTTAGCCTGCCTCTCTCAGTTGACAAGAACACTCTGAAGGGACTGGTGTCCAAATCTTACCTTTAGTTAGCTCAACTCAAGCTGACTAATGGTTTGGACCAGTGGAAGGAGCCCGTGTCACTTATGGGCAAGGTCGATCTGTAAGATACTCAATGCACAGGAACAAATCCATGCCATCCTTTTGCCCCTATGAGCCATATATTGGGTAAAATCAGGTTATATTGGCTAGGTTTGTAAGCCGTTAGCCTAGTAATCTCCTGTGAACCTATGAAGCTTTGGAAGCTGTCCAGCTGTTATATCATTTAAAGGATATAACCCATATTTCTAAGGCTACTGCAGCAGTGATCATTCAAACATCTAGTGTTATTTATTTATTTATTGACATTTGTTGACCAGGAAAGTCCACTGCGCTTGAGACCCATTTTCTGTGGAGGCCCGGGGAGAAAAGCTCCAAGTTACATGAAAATCATTACATGAATTTGTAAGGAAACAAAAATAAAATTATAAAGCAAGTGAAATAATACAGAAAACTATCTAAACACCAAATATGTTGTAAAAAGGCACAATACAGTAACAATGGAACATTAGCATGTAGGAAAATTATACAGTTAGAAATATTTAACAATACAGCTCAATTTTTTGGGGGGTAGGAAAAGGGAAAGGTAGAATTAGAGAGTTAAACTTAAAGGTACGACAGATATAGTTAGAGTCTTACAGCTTGGTAGTGGGAATAAGTAGATTATAGGTAGCATATATTTAATGGTAGTATTAAAAATAGAGAAGAGAAAATGTGTTAAGATGGTTGTATTGATGTGTGGACTATGATACTAAAGATTAGGGATAACCCATATGGTGTAACAGCATAACATATACATAAGTATATTTGCTACGTGTAACAGTTTTACTAGATTAATGAGGCTGTGGATATGTGTTGCATGTGCAGCTGGGGTTATCAGTGAGATGTTTTAGTTTTCTTTTAAAGGAGATTCTGTTGCCTAATTCTGTAACTGATGATCGGAGGGTGTTCCACAACTTAGTTATGGAATGGGAATAGAGGCAGCTACCTGCTCTTTTACTAGGTTTCGATACTTTAAGTAGGTGTTTGTTGTTAGAGCGTAGATTTTTGGATGAGACATAAAGTTCAATGATATTTTTCAGGGAAGGACAACACTCGGGTTCATAAATGAGTTTATGGGCAAAGGTAAGTTGTGTGTAATGTAGGTAATGTCCGAATTCTAGCCAGTTTAGTTATTTAGTGGCCTGGCAGTGGTGGGTGCGATTTGGTTGAGCTGATGTGAATTTTGCAGTCTTATAATAACAGGACTGTAGTTTGTGATGCAAAGAGTTGTGAAGTTTGGTGAATATAGGAGACCCATATAGAAAGGTTGGAAGGAGAAGACTTTTTGAAAGTTTTATGCGGATGGATTTGTCTAAGTATTGTTTGTTTCTGTAAAGTTTGCCTAATTTGAAGTGAGTCTTTTTTATCGCATTATTAATATACAAGTCAAAGCTAAGTTTGTTATCAATAGTAATTCCTAGCAGTTTAGCCTGATTTACTAACTCTATTGGGGTTTTGTTTATGGAGAATATAGCAAAGTCTGTGGGAACAGGTTTAGATGCAAAGATGAGTAGTTTATGTTGGTTAGAGTTAAGTAATAGCTGTGATTGGTTTAGCCAGAGTTTTATGGATGTAAAGGCCTTCTGTGTTAACTTCTGGAGGTCAGAAAAGTTATTGGAGGTACAGATTATGGTTGAATTGTCTGCATATTGTATGGTAGTACAGTCAGTGGGAACTTTATTTAGGTCATTTATAAAAATATTGAATAGCAGTGGTCCCAAGACTGACCCCTGGGGCACTCCTATGTTATTTGGGAGAAAGCTAGAGAGGTTATTCAGCCATTTTACAGATTGCTGTCGGTTTTCCAAGTAACTAGTGAACCAGGTTAGGGTGACATCAGAGCATCCTAGTGAGTGGAGTTGCTGGATAGGTTTGATGTGGGAGACTGTTGAATTCTTTTCAGATCCAATAACAGGGCTGATGTAAGTAGGTTACTATCTAGGCCATTAACTGTAATGTACACCTGTAGAAACTGGCAAGAATACAGAGAAGGCAGATTTCTGTTTGACAGCTTGTATTTGGTTGTAAAAGTAGCTAGCAAACCAGTTGAGTAGGAGTGGAGAAACCTCAAGTGTAGTAGTTTGTGGTGAGAGACATTATTGAATGCTTTGGAGAGGTCAAAGAAGGTAGCTGAGACTAGTTTGTCATGATTTCTTTTCTTGATAGGCAGTGTTGAGAAAAGAAAATAAGGCAGTGGTTGTGCTGTGATTAGAATGGAGTCCATATTGCATGAATGAGTGAATGTAGTGAAAAACCTGATGGTAGATGCTTCTCTCAATGATTTTTGGTATAGGTGAGAGGATAGCAATAGGATAAAAGTTTGGCATTTCTATGGAGGTGCAGCAGGGGAAGAATACAAGTTTGTTTCCATAGTGTTAGAACAGTCTCTTCAGATATTGAACAGAAATGGGATAAGACAGAGTTTAGCAGCAGTGTTTTAAGTATTTAGCTGGAAGATTGTCTGTAGCCAGAGTGGTAGGCTTACGTTTACGGATAAGTTTGAATATGGTTGAGGAATGATATAGGTTGTATAGAAAAGAACAAATAATTTATTAAGAGGGATGAAAAGAGAGAGGATGGTTGTTAGCATTGTTTCTTTAAGAGGGAGTAATGATTGAATAATTAGCGGGTGTATACAGAGAAAAATAAATATAGTGATACCGTGGGTGGCCGAGGAATTAGCAGTAGGTGGTGAGCAAATTGGGACAGAAATCTGTTGCAACAGTGGGAGGTAATCACTTTGTGCATGTGCAGAGTGTGACTACATGATCAATTCATGCAGGAGCTGCAGAGATAGGTAAGTTATGAAAAAAAATTAAATTTATACATAATCACCTAAGAATGCTGTGGGTAATGAATTATTAGAAAAAGACCATTGCTGCAGTTTGAAACTGCAAGCTTATATTAAGAACATTTGCTCTGTGAAAGTTAAAGAGCCATTGAATTTTGATAACCATTTGAGATGTCAGAACCCACTAAAGTGAGTCGTGAAACACTGAGACTGAATGGGTGAAAGATCGGACTTATATATATCAAGTCTGAGATGCCATTTCTTGGAATATTCCCTTTTCTCTGAGGCATGGTGTTCTTGGAGTTGGTATACATAAGTTTGGGGAGGTGTAGGGGGTGTAGAAGGGGCTTGCCTGCCCCCGCAAAAACAGGTTTTAAGGAGAAGAGCTATTTTCATGATTAGTTCTTTAGGTTTTCAGTCCTTTGGGGCTGAGGGGGGTCGGCACTCAGCATTTCGAGTACCAACATTTCAGTAGGGAGCCATGAATTTTACTTAAGTTTGTTGAAGAGGGGCGGTGGCATGTGTACAAGGATAAAAACATTAAATGCAGCATTAAATATAATTCAGCATTTGTGGGAGCAGTTTCTGATGATTAACAGAAGAAGAAAAATCTGTTGTAGTTCAAATATGTAAGTAGAAGAAAAGGCAAGTAATATTAGAATATCCACATGACACTGAAAAGGTACATCACTAGCCTTTGAAATTAAGATTGCAGTTTGGAAATCTCAGGTGGTTAGTGCTAAGCAGGTAGGTGTTCAGTATTGTACTAAGGAAGCCCAAGTTAGCATTAATATTACTGTGCCTAGCTCAAGTAGAAAGTGAGAGGTATCTTTATGCCCAGTTTGTAGTTAGTAAAAGGAAGTAGATTATACACACACTAAAATGAGGCAGTGTAATATTAATTTATGTTATCAGTTGCAATGTCATTGTACTTTAAACGATAAAGAAAAACAAAGAAAAGGGTTGTTGCTGTTCTGCTACTACACTATAGACTGTGCAGACAAGGAGAAAAAAACTACTACATTATTATTACTGTTTTGTAAACGATCACCTGTTTAACAAATAGACATAGATTGTATAATGCGACAAACACTATTAATGCATCAGTAAAAAAAAAAAAAACTTACAGGCTACAGAGATATTAGGATGACTACCACAAACCTGAAAAAAACAAAATACAACAAATCAGATATATAGAGGGGGCATCAGAATGTGAAGAACAAAAAGCTAGAAATGCTAGTTAATGAATTAATTGATGCTGTTCCATCTTTCTTACTTTCATGTTATCTTTGCATTTTGAGTAAAAGTGTTAATTTTGAGAAAGACAGTATTTCTGGAGCCTGATGCCCTGATGTTGTACTGAACTAATCTTCTTAATCCTCTTAAGAGGTGCTTTGTCCTCGATTATTCTGCTCACTTCAGACGTTCCTAATCTAAAGTGATGTAGGTGAAACATACATGGCTGCTGCTGAGTTTAATTACTACAGTAAACTAATTGAATGATTGATGATTTTAATTGATTTGGATAGATATAAAAGGAGGTTTAGAGGCCTTACACGAATTGAAGAAGCGTGGCTTTTTCTGGCCCACTTGGCCTCATTTCTGCTTTTAAAAATAAAAGTGTGGATTTATACGTGGTGGTGGTTTGACTCCAATTACTTCATATCTACTGTATTTTCTACTTTGGAGTCACCTTTGAGGGACAGGTCTGCATTTTTTCTACATATACATGGCTGCTGCTGAGTTTAATTACTACAGTAAGGAGATTTTTCTGCCTGTGAACAAGGAAGTTAAGATGTCTCACATATGGGATGGGGAAGGGGCCTAATCTTCTGCCTCTGTGCATATTAGGGATATGGATCAGTTTTAGGTAATGGTAATTATTCACCTGGCTACTGCTATGCTGGATGACATATTTCTAGAATAGGAAGATAAGAAACGTATTAATACATTAAAGGAGTATCTCCTCATGGTTTCAAATGTGCTTATCGTGCATCTTGTTATTCTTTTAAGTGGACGGCGCAGTGGTGCAGCTGTAGCGTTGTCACCTCACAGCAAGAGGTTCTCCGGTTCAATTCTCGGCTGGGGTGCCTTCTGTGCGGAGTCTGCATGTCCTCCCCACATTTGTGTGGGTTTCCTCCAGGTGCTCCGGTTTCCTCCCACATTACAAAGACATGTGTCTGGAGCATTTCTCCCCGGTCCTCCACTGAAAATTGGTTCGGTCCAAGTCAGACTTTACCGGTAAACAAATGTTAAATAATTAAGTAAATAAATAAATATTTAGTGTTGTGTGTTTTGCATAAAAAAACATGGGTTAAAGGGAAAGGAACCCTTATATATACTGATATTGGTAGAAAAATATTAGGATCCTCCCTGCTTTTTTTTTTTCCTTTCTGTTCTTTTTAATGTATTAATGTTTTATAGCTATCTCTCTCTAACCATCAACAAGCCACTAAATGGGATAATCTGCTCTGCCCCATCTGTCAAAGAACTGCAAGACAAAACTCAAATTGTCCTACAAAATATTGAAAACTACCTATCTGACCACCAACTTATTTTAAACCCCAACAAAACCAAACTCATGGTTTTCAGTAATTCTAAGGTTACCAACACCCCATTGCCTCTCACCATCTTCTTTACTAATGGCACAAAACTAGAACCAGTCAGTCAGACAAAACTTTTAGGTGTTAGAATAGATAGTGACCTAAAGTTTGATAAACCTATTGCACTAACAATCAAAAAAGTAACCATAAAACTTGGATCACTCTATAGAGCGAAATCCTATCTAACCAACTATGCCAGATTAGCTACTGCTAGATCCCACCTCCTTTCCACCCTTCTTTACTGCTCCCAAATCTTTACCAACCTACTTAAACCAGATTTGAACAACCCGGAGACCTGTTATAGTAAAATAGCCAAATTTGCCTCAAACCTACCTCCTAGATCTCATCATTGTACAGCCCTTCACCACCTTAATTGGATAGAACTCCCCAGCTTACACTCTCTCAACCAGCTAACTATTGGTCATATAATCATCCACAAACCTGAATTCTGCCCTGCTCTGTTTGACCTCGTTTAACCTTACACAAAACCTAAGTTCCTTAGTTCATCCGATAAACTCATGCTCAATATAACTAAATCTCGTAACTATCATGGGGACTCCTTATACTCTTTTAAAACTGCCAAGTCATGAAACTCTTTCCGCCAACATATTCTGTGTACCTCTGATATACATACCTTCAAACAACTCCTAAAAGTATATTATGCTAAACACTGGCTGTGTTCCTCCACATCTCCAGGTAGTACAGTTATATACTACCTCTTTTCATTAATCTTCTTCATCTACACCTCGTACAGCCTGAACTCGCTTCTATATTCTTTTCTTTGATCTTTCCACAAAAAATAAAGTGTTGATTGGTTTTTAGCCCAAACCCATTATGATTTCTTATTATTTGTATTTATTCCACTATATTGTATATGCCCTGTGTTTTGTCTGCATTGTATTTTTTACTGTGCAAATATTGTTTCATCTATATTTTATTTTGTTGTTGTTGTTGTCTTTTGGCTTTTCCCAGTTAGGGGTCGCCACAGCGGAACTCCGGTCCACTAATGATTGGCAGTAGATTTTGACGAATGCCAAGGTGCCAGCTCGACGTTCAACCTTCAACGAAGGCATGCCCATTTACGCATGTCTTTTGAACGCCCACCCAACCGCGGGGAGGACATGCAGACTCCACACAGAAGGCACTCCCCGCACTCCAGCCGAGAATCGAATGGGAGAACCTCTTGCTGTGAGCGAACAACGCTACCGCTGCACCACCGCGGATCTGTATTGTATTTTATACTCTGTAAATATTTTTCCTGGTACTTTTCTTGTTTATTCACTGTACTACTTTATGTATTTTGTAATTTTTTTTGAGCTTTTCTCCCTGAATCTTCGCTGAAAACTGGTTTCTTTCCCAGTCGGACACTACCCAATAATCAAAAGTAAATAAATAAAATGTAGGCAGTAATTCTTCAAGAAGCTAAAGGCAGCTAAAAAGGCATTGTCTGATTTTGTCCATGTTACTATATATTCTTCAAGACAAGGAGTGAAGTTTCCATTATGTATATCCTTTGCTCACTTATTTCTTGAAGAGCCAACCATGCTTGATGGATAAACTTGCAACATAGGCTTTGGGAGAGTCTGGGAATCAGAAATGTACACCATAATGGTCATTACTTTAGGAAGCAATGTATGTCGTAGAACTTTTGCAGTAGGTGGGTATGTGACTGAACAGATCTTTTCAGCATTCTGTCATCCCTTAGGCTGCATGATTGCAGCCTCAAGGCATTAGAGGACAGTCTGGCTACAAAAGCCAGCAACTTGTGTATATTCTTTAGTTCTTCTGTGCTACATGAGCAAAAATTAGTCTCTCAGTATTATTTGAAAAAAGGCTCTATATTCTTTCCTGCCAGCTAAATGTGTATACAGTTGTATTTATTTTTTCGTGTGGGGTAAAGAACTTTAGTTGTGAAAGTTCACAATGAGTGCTGTCGTGTCTGTCAGATTTCCCCTCAAGAATAAACATCTAGAGTGATTGTTCTGCTTGGAGAGGAGCACAATATTAACACTTGTATGTATGTTGCTTCTTTTAAGACAGGACTTTAGAGCGAAGAGCTAAAAATTAAGCATACTTTGTAGCACACAAAAAGTTGCAGGATATTTCTTCTGTTACTTTACTGAGTAAGGCTGTGAAACCAAAATCAGAAAAATCTAAATGTCAACATAAAATCTAGTAGGTCTCCTGAATAACAAAGCTCTGGGGAAAACAGAACAACAAGCAATTCAGGAGGTTTTGCTCTTTCAAGTGGACAGAGCTCTTTATGTATGCATTTCCACTGATCCCTCTTCTTCGACTGTTGTTGTTGTTTTGTTGTGTCTTTCGGCTTTTCCCGGTTAAGTGTCACCACAGTGGAACTCCGGTCCACTAATGATTGGCAGTGGATTTTTTACGTGCCGAGTTGCCAGCCCTGACGCACAGCCTTCAACGAAGGTACTTTCATTCACGCATGTCTCCACACAGAAGACGCTCTAGCTAAGAATCAAACAGGACAACGTCTTACTGTGAGGCGACAACTCTAGAGCAGCACCACCACCGCAGTTTAAGGGAGGAGGGGCATTCAATGCTTGTAATAGCACCCTTTGGAGCAAACAATATTGGTTTTCCCTTCTCATTCAGCTGTTTATAGGTTCATAGGTTCATAGGTTTATACTAGGCTATCTGCCCTAAGGCATTTATAAGCCTAGCCCAAAGTTTTGTGGCTTACGCCACCCCTTATGTTAAAAAGTACTGTGCCCATTAGTTTGTTGTGCCTCTGTCCAGCAGTGACACAGAGATGATTCCCGGGGTAAACCTACGATCTCCCATCCACCGGTCAAGATTTCTCTTGAACAGAGCCAGCGAGGTGCTCTGCCTCACATGGACTGGGATTTTATTCCACAGCATAGGGAGTCTCTGGGTGACAAATCTATCCCTCCAGCATGTCCTGTTTATATCTGTGCTAAGGTTTAAGTCGCTTGCTCTAGTGGATCTGGTAGATTTGGATTTTTTGAGGTGGAGCATGTCCATTAATTCCGGGTTGGACATGGCCTTGTATGTCAGGCACAGGTCACCTCTGAGCAGGCGGTATGCGACTGAATAGAGCTGGAGTTTCTTCAGTCTGGCAGCATATGACAGATTTTGGAGTCCCTTTATCCTTTTGGTGAGGAACTTTTGGGGTCTCTCCAATTGCTGCAGGTGTCGGGTGAGATACATCCCGAATGGGGCATTATACTCTATCATTGGTCTGATAAGTGAAGAGTACAGGGGAACAAATGACCTCACTTGATCTGGTTGTGAATCCCTTCATGATCAGGTGGGCAATGTAGAAGGTCTTTCTAACCACTTTAGCAATGTGAGTGTCAAAAGAAAGGCCACTGTCAACCTGGGTCCCCAGGTCCCTGATAACCTCTTCTGTGCTTAATGGATTGCCACCTATATGGTAGCTTGGGGTTACCTTGTTTTTCCCGAAGGGTATGACTATACATTTTTTGGCATTTAACTTCAGGCCATGGCTCTGGCACCAGTTATCAGTTTCCGTGAGACCCCTCTGAAGGATATCTGTGTCCGATGTACTTTCCACTATGGTGCCCAGTTTGCAGTCATCTGCAAACTTTGTCAGCCATAGTCCTCCTATGTTTGCCTATACTTCTGAGAAGTAGATGCCGAACAACAGGGGGCCAAGGACTGAGCCCTGTGGGACCCCACTTGTGACCGGCTTGGAGTCTGACATGGCGCCAGCAACTCTAACCCTGTGGGTTCTGTCCTTTAGCCAGTTTGCAACCCATCTTGTGACATATGGGTTTACATTTAAGCTGGTAAGTTTCTCTATAATACCCGAGTGGGGTATTGTGTCGAAAGCTTTAGCAAGGTCAAGGTAGGCTGTATGGACTGCCTTTCCCTCATCAATGGCCTTGGTGACTGTTTCGAAGAAGTCGACCAAGTTCAGAAGGCATGATCTGCCCTTGACAAAGCCAAACTGGGTCGGGTCCAATGTCTGCAAGTCCCCTATGTCTTTGTTTATGAGTTCCATTATGATCCTCTCCATAGCTTTGCAGACCAGGCTTGTTAAGATTATGGGGCGGTAATTTCCAGGGTCCGTAGAGGTACCGCCTTTGTGGAGTGGGACCACAGTTGCCGTACGCCACTCCTTGGGCACGTATCCTGTGGTAAGGCTAAGATTAAACAGCTGCCTTATATGCGGGTTTAGTTCCTCGTTGAGTTCGTGTAGCACACAGCTGGGGACACCATCCGGTCCCATTGATGCTGTGTTTTTAGCTTTAGAGAGAGCAGCTTTCACCTGCGCATTAGAGATGTCTGGGAGGCTACACTCCGCTGGGATAGTTATCTCTCCTTTTGGGGGGGGGAGGGGGGTGAAGTTTGCACTGAACCTGTCTGCCAGTATGTTGGCAATGTCTGTGGGTTCAGTGATTTTTGTATCATTTTGGACTAATTCTGCGCATATCTGGGAGTTTCCACCCAGGTTTCTAACATAGCTGAAGAAGGCCTTATGATTGTCTTTTGAATCTATTGCAATTTTTCTCTCAAATTTGGCCTTGGATGATTTTATGAGTGCTCATATTTTTTTACTAATAATGATCAAGGGTGTCTTCTCTTTTATGGATTTTGCTCTATCATGTAACAGCTTTCTCCTCTTATTGTAAAGTTTGTTTATGGCTGGGGTCCACCAGACTGGACGTTTGCCCTTGGTGGAAAGAGTCTTGGTTTTATTAGGGATTGCCTGATCCATGCAGTCCTGGAGGTGTTCGTAGAAGGCATTTGTAAGGGCTTCCGCAGCTTGGGTTGTGGTTTCCACTGGCTCGGCAACCTTGAAGGATACCACCCCAGTCTGTAGTAGTGTGAAGTTGGCTTTAAACAAGTTCTTCACTGTGGTGTTTTTGTTTGGGGTGGGGCGGGATGTGGATTTCCAGTGAGATAAGTTTGTGATCTGATCTCACCAATGAGGGATATACTTCGTGTGGAGCATTTTGTCCCCATGTTTGTGATGATGAGATCTAGTATATTTTCTCCTCTTGTGGGAACGGTGACTAGTTGTTCCATGGCATATGAATTTATGAACTCCAGGAACCTTTGGGCTAGAAAGTTGGGGCTTGAGTAATGTTCCCAGTCTATATTCGGTAGTTGAAGTCACCCAATATAATGGTGTTTGGAGATACATTTATACCCTCCAGTGTCTTCAGGAAGGCTGTGTGGGGTTCCTGAGTTTGAGAGGGTGGCCTGTAGCATGCTACAAATTGTAGAGCAGTTTTGCCTATGGTTAATTGCACCTGGATGGTTTCCGATGCTTCGCGTTGCCACCAACCTGGAGGTGTGGGTATCCTTGATGAATATGGATACACCCTCCTTTTGTGGTGTGGTCCGGGTTTTGGGGCGGGCATGATATGAGGTAAAACCTGATAGTGCCAGGGTGCTCTCAGGAGCCTTGAACCAGGTTTCAGTCACAGCACAGACATCGATGTTCTCCATACTGAGAAGGGCCTCGAGGCGTGCATTTTGAGATTTAGACTTCGGCATTGAGCAGCATTACCCTTAGTTTCTTCCCATTTTGTTTTCTAGGGTGGTAGGTTTAGAATTTGAGCCTTGCCTAAAAAGGCACTATGGGGTGGCAAGAGCCTTAGCCAATATCCGAATCCCAGGGTGACAGGTGCAAGCCGTCCCTTGAAGCAAGCGTGGCTTGTCAAGCATGTCATCCCAGGCAGACAGACACTGGATCCCTTTGAATGACACCAGAAATTAAGCCAATTGTTAAAGCTGATCATCTTGTCTCTATGTTGTGGCATCATTCTTGGTGAAGGAAGGATACTGCTCAGGGTCAGGGTCATACCTGCCTGGGCTACATAATCAGAGAGCTCCTCTATGTCTCTTTTCATGTAGTCCAGGAGGTATCTCAGGTCGTTCACACCAGCATGGACAATGACTGTGTCATATTTGTACTTGCTGTGGAGTGACCCGAGTGCTCGTGTTATGTGGCGGATTCTAGCCGATAGGCAGCTTACTGTGACTCTCTCCTTGTTCAGCCTGGTGAGTGGGACGTCAGTGTGTCTGACTATGGAGTCACCTATGACAAGTATGTTTGGTGTTGTATTTGGCCTTAAGGGCTGTGACTGCTTTGCACACTGATTTTGTGGTTTATGTGTTGCCTGTGGTGTGTCATGAGGTGGCAGTTGCTTGGATGTCTGCTTTGGAGGCCTCTGCTGTTTAGGTAAATTTTGCTCAGAGCCTCGAGTATCACTTTGTGTGTTTATGTGTTTGATTCGTTGTTGTGATAGCTTTATGTGAGACTGGTTTTGTGGTGTGTAGTTGCCTTCTCCTCCTGTCTGGTCTTGCCAGTCCTGAGTTGAGAGCTCAGCCTCCAGTTTGGCTAAATAGCTGCATCTCTCGCAAGTATTTGTGTTATGTGGGAGGAGGAGAGGGTTGTCAGTGTACGAGGCAATTGTAACATTGCCTCAATATTCCCAAATTCACCAACTGGACAGGAGACGCCAGCATCTGGCCCTTCGACATGCTAGAGAAATTTAGAAGTTAGGGGTGTAACTGAATAAGAGAGGACGTAGTAAGGAAGTGGGTACTCCTGGGGGAGTTTTGCTAGTGAGGGACTTTGTATAATACAGAAGTGCTAAACCTGAAAAGAAGATGCTTTTAAGACAAGTAAAAGCTTTTAGGAACAAGTGCTGCGCTTTTTAGTTAAGGGATATACTGCTTAGATTACTAGTAGAGCAGTTCTAAGGGAAAAAATGAAGAACAGACTTTATGGAGCCAGAAAAAGTTTAACCTTGTTAAACCAGCGCTGCCAGATGCTGCTCTAGTGGCAACTCCGCGCTAAATCGCACTAAAGCACTCTAAAGCGTGCTTCATAGCAGGGGCTGGAAAGAGCCAGGAATTGACCCAAAACAGCCAATAAAACTACAGATGTTAAGTTGTCTATCTCGCCTTCATTCTTGCTGGATGGGTTCGGAGCCGACCTCGGCTCCGACTCGGCCACTCTAAAGCTCGAGAGTTGGTTCCACCGGCTCGAGGCTCCCCTTATATCCCACAATGCTAGGCGAGAGTTACCCCAGATCTCGTTTGCCGCTACAGCTTCGAGGTTGGTTGTTCTACCAGTTCCTGGTGAGTTTAAGCTTTTTTCTATTAAAAGTCACTCTGTTTCCCCCTTTTTTAGTTTAATCATTGTCCTATTAGTGTAGTTCAGTGTACTTTATCCCCGAACTAATATTTCCCGTTTCTTTCTTTGAAAGAACTTTTAGTTTTTCCCTGGGCCTTGGGCCTTCCCTTCCCTAGGGAGTGTTTGTGTAGTTTAAGCTACTGTTTATTGTACTTTATTTTTTTAGTATTTCTACTAAAGTAAAATTTCTGACAGGGTATAACTGGTGTGTTTGAGTGTGTGTTTGTGTTCACCAGTTAGGCTATGTCTAAGGAAGCAAAGGTCTCCGGATTCAAGAAGTGTGATGCGTGCTGTCAGAAAATGTCTCTGACAGACGCTCACACTTCTTGTGTCTATTGTCTGGGGCCTTTGCACCTGCAGGACTCCTGTGCTGTCTGCCATGGCTTCAGTCCCAGGGTCCTGCAGGAAAGGAAAAACAAGCTCATTTTGAGAGGCTTGTTGAAGCCTGAGGATTCCCTGTCTGTCTCAACAGGGAAACCCTCCAAGGCATCGAGGTCTTCGGCTCCGCTTCTGAGCCGAGACCTCAGGTTGTTCAACCTTTGCCTTTGTCGGCTCCGGCTGGAGCCGATAAGACTCAGTCCACAGTTTCTGTGGCTCCCTTGGCTCGGCCGGGCCGAGGTTATCGAGTACCGTGTCGGCTCCGACAAGATCTTCGGAGCCGACAACCAGAAAGAGGTCTAGGTCACCTTCTCTTGGCTCCGTTCATTCGGCTCCAGGTTCTCCCCTGCTGTCTGAACGGGCCAAAGGTCTCATTCCTCTAGGTCATCGAGGTTGTCCGATCATGACCTTCAGAGGGTGGTGAGTCGACTACTTAAGTCTGAGGCACTGGCCCAGATGCTTCAGAGCCCGACTCATCAGTCGGTGCCTATCCCGTCCATCAACTCCTTCCTCCTTCGACTCTCTTGAGCTCGGGCGGGTCGTCGGAACCGAGACTGTGGTCACCTCGGAGCCGAGACAATTGTCTTCGGCTCCGTCGGCTCCGTTTTCTTCCATGGAGGAATCTCGGCGCGGACTTCCCTCGTCGGCTCGAGGGGTGAGTGGCATCGGACCCTTGTCCGACCCCCTCTCCCTCTCGGTGCTTGGCGCTGGTGAGTTCGGCTCCGACATCGCCTCGAGCCATCACTGTCGGTGCCGAGGGGTCTTTAGCTCCTCGGGCGGGGACCTCTGGCTCTGCCTGACGGGGTGCTGAGGTCATGCGGAGTGTGTTAGAGCCTGGCTCTACTCCACAGTCGGCTCCGTCAGCCCCTCCCTCTATGCTGCCTCAGGGTAAGTCGACTCACTCCCTCATCCCGGACCGCAGAGAGCCAACTCCTCAGGAGCCCCTGTGGGATTTCATCCTCTTCGAGGCCTCTCCTGATTTGGCAGAAGAGCCCCTCGGAAGAGGAAGTGCAAGAGGAAGCACATTGACTCACCTGAGTCTATCACGTCCGACACAGATCTGGATGATTCTGAGGGTTCCCCGTTCCCCTTCTGAAGATGTCTCCTTTGCAGCCATACTAGCGATCCTTAAACAGAGGGCAACTTGGCCAGCCCTCACCCCTTCGCAGGACGAATCTGTGTTTCTTGAGTCGTTTGGCTCTCGTCCTTCCACCTCCTGGGTGTCCCCCTTGACCCCTCATGCAGGTGGTTGCAAAAAGGCATGGACGGCTCCTGATTCAGTGGACCCCATACCCAGGAGTCCCTCCAAATTCAACACAGCTCCAGCAGACAAGGATTTTTTATCAAAAGGAGTCTCTGTGGATGCTATGGTGGTAGCTGCCGCCACAAAGAAGGAACTGGCTGATCCTTCAGTGCCTGTCCATCCACCTAACAAGGAATCTAGGTCCATGGATAGGTGCGGAAGCGGATGTTCTCCTCAGCGACATTTACTGTCGTTCGCTGAATTACCTGTGCCATTTCACTCGTCTTCAAAGAGACTTGATCAAAGAAGCGAGTGAAATGCTAAGGACCCTACAGCTACGGGTTTCCAAGAAAAATGAACACGCAGCTGGCTATCCTTAATTCTATTTCCAACTCCTCCATGCCTCCTCTCTTATGCGGCCGATGGAGCGAGCAGAGCCGCAGGAACAGGGTAGCCTTACGTAGGCACGCCTGGATGCGGCTATGCAATTTTGGAACCTTTCAAGGCGTCTTTCACAAACTCCCCCTTTGATGGATCATCCCTTTTTGGTCCACAAGTGAAAGAAACCCTGACTAGGTGCGAGACGGATGGCAAGACCCTTTCTGCCGTCGGAGTCCGTTTTTCCACTCCTTCTAGGCCTTACCCCAAAGGCCAGAAGGGGAAAGATGTGGTTCCGTAAACAATCTCAAGGGACTTCGCCTGACGCACAGAGTCGGTTCCCGCCAGAGGCAGAGGGGAACAACAATGGTAGACGTCGCCCTAGAGGCAGAGGGGTCCGCAGAACCAGGGCAATCGGCGTCTTCCGATAAGCCCTTTCAGCATCCCTGAGGTGTTGCCCGACTGCCCATCTTCGGAGGCAGTCGGGGGAAGATTGTCACTGTACCCAGAAGCCTGGCTATCCCTGACAAAGGACAAATGGGTACAGTCCATCATTTCCGAAGGTTATTCTATTCCCTTTCTTCGTTTTCCAAGTCAATCAAAAAAATCCCTTCCAGATGTTCCACCCGCTCAAAGGGATATAGCAGCTTTGGAAATTTCAAAACTGCTTGCAAAAAGAGCTATTCAGCCAGTGCCAGCAGACCAACTAGGATCCGGAATCTACTCAAGGTTCTTTTTAGTTCCAAAGAAAACAGGGGACTGGAGACCAATTTTGGATCTCAGTATCTTGAACAGGTCGGTCAAGAAAACAAGATTTCGGATGGTCACGCTGCAATCCATTCTTCCCCTATTGGGAAAAGGAAACTGGATGTGCTCTATAGACCTTCAGGACGCGTACTATCACATAAAGATGAACAGGCGCTCCAGAAGATTCCTCCGCTTCAGGCTGGGAACCAGTCATTTTCAATTCAGGGCCCTGCCCTTTGGTCTCACCACTGCCCCCCGAGTGTTTACCAAATGCATGGCAGTGGTAGCTTCTCACCTGAGACGACAAGGATTCCAGGTGTTTCCATATTTGGACGACTGGCTCCTCACAGCTCCCACCAAGCATCTCCTTCTGATGGCCAGAGATTACACTTTTCGCATCTGTCAAAAACTGGGTATCTCAATAAATTGCGAAAAGTCTGTTTTGTCGCCTTGTCGTACTATTACCTACATAGGCGCAAATTTAGATACTGTAAACATGTCTGCAACACTAACGAACCAAAGGATATCAGACATTCAAAAATTGGTGTCACTTCTTCTCAACAACAACAGAGCCAAAGCCAAGTTAGTTCTAAAAGTGTTGGGAATTATGGCAGCGGCCATACCTCTTCTCCCATTGGCCAGATACCACATGCGGATCCTTCAGTGGATGCTCTTTTCTCAATGGTCATACCAGGAACTTCCAATGTCTCACACCATTATGATCACGCAAGCGTGCAAGAAGCATCTCATGTGGTGGATGTCTTCCCCCCAGCTCCTGTTGGGGAGACCATTTGTTCCACCTCCTCCGGTTGCTACTCTGACAACGGATGCCTCCCTGATCGGGTGGGGGGCATTATCAGGGCAGGACAGTCCAGGGCACATGGCAACCAAACGAATGCCACTTGCACATAAATGTTCTGGAGATGAGAGCAGTGCTTTTAGCGTTGCAAGCCCTTCAAGACTCTCTTCCCTTGGGAACGATTGCAATCCAGACAGACAATATGTCTGTAGTGTGGTACATCAACAAACAAGGCGGAACCAGATCATACCCGCTGTGTGGAGAAGCACTCAGACTGTGGCAATGGGCGATTTCTTCTCAGCGTTTTCTGATAGCAACGCACATCCCGGGAAGTCCAATCACATTGCGGACAAGTTGAGCAGAGCTATTCTCATGCCTCACGAGTGGTCTCTGAAAGACTCTGTAGTGAGAGAGATTTTTCTCAAGTGGGGTCAGCCTTGCTGCGATCTTTTTGCTACTCCCCAAAACAGCAAGTGCAGAGAATACTTCACTCTATTCCCTTTACCAGGCCAACCCAGCAGGGATGCGCTAGTCCAAGTTTGGCCCGGGACTTCTGTATGCATTTCCTCCTTTCCCACTGATCTCTCAAGTAATACAGAAAGCTATCGCTCAGAAGGCCTCATTGATCCTCATTGCTCCTTACTGGCCTCGACAAGTGTGGTTCCCCTTTCTACATCGTTTTCTTTTGGAGCGACCGTGGAATCTGGACCTAGTTCCAGATCTTTTGATCCATCAGTCGGGTCAGTTTCATCGCTCCCTCCCCTCTCTGAACCTCACTGCTTGGTTCCTCCACTTCCAACCGTAGCCAGGCTTCCTCAATTATCTCACTCTGTTAGAGATATTTTGATAGCTTCCCATAAATCTTCCACTCGAAGATTTATTTGAGTAAGTGGAAACGCTTTTCATATTGGGCACAAGGAAAGGACATAGATCCTTTCACGCTTCCATCCAACTAGTCCTTGATTTTCTTGCTGAACTCTTCCATGCAGGTTCATCTCCATCTACTCTTAAGGTTCAATTGGCAGCTATTTCTAATTTCCATGTGGGTATTTCTGAATCCGCCCTAATGTCCCACAAACTCTGCAAAGCCTTTTTGAAAGGAGTTTTTCTTCTCAGACCTCCTGTAAGAAATCCTCCTTCTCCTTGGGACCTAAATTTAGTTCTTGCTTCTTTGATTCTTTCCCCTTTCGAACCTGCAGCTTCATGTTCCTTAAAGTTGTTATCCTGGAAAACTCTCTTTCTGGTGGCTATCACATCAGCTAGAAGAATTTCAGAACTTCAAGCACTCAGTTGTCGTTCTCCTTACCTTGTGTTCCATAAGGACAGAGTTTCCCTTCGAACTAACCCGTCCTTTTTGCCTAAGGTGGTTTCAACATCAAACCTAAACCAGTGCATTGACCTCCCTGTCTTTTTCCCGGAGTATTCAAATAGGTCTGAACAAAAATTACACTGCCTGGATGTTCATCGTCAATTAAGGTACTACTTGGACAGGACGAAACAATTCAGAAAATCTGATCAGCTGTTTGTCTCCTATGCGGAAAGCAGAAAGGGACTTCCAGTTTCTAAGGTATCCTTATCCAGATGGCTAACATCTCTGATTACCCTTGTTTATGAGATTAGACACCAAAAACTGCCTAATAAACCTAAAGCCCATTCCACCAGAGCTTTGGCTACTTCTCTAGCCTTCCAAGACAGACTGCCTATTGACACCATTTGTGCAGCGGCTACTTGGGCTACTCCTCACACTTTTATTTCCCATTATAAGTTGGATTTAGCTTCTAGGCACAGAGCTAATTTTGGTTCCACTGTTCTCAGGAGTCTGTTCCGTTAGGCCACCGGGACAAGGTGCTAGGGACGGTCCCATCCAGCAAGAATGAAGGCGAGATAGACAACTTAACATATAGAAGTTATGTTCTTACCATAACGTTCCATGTTAGTTGTCTTCTTCTCGCCTTCTTCTTGCCCCACCCTCCTTCCCCCTGGCCTGGACAGACCTAGAGGAGTTGTGATCGTGACCTCTCTTTCTACCACCTCTTTCTTAGCTATATGCTATTATGCATATTTCTTGTTTCAGGATGTAGGTCACCCTTCTTCTCCCTGTTGTTAGAGGTGGACTCTGTTTATAGTTATTCTGTTATATACTGTTACTATCATAAGCTGGGGTTAGCTTACAAACGAGATCTGAGGTAACTCTCGCCTAGCATTGTGGGATATAAGGGGAGCCTCGAGCCGGTGGAACCAACTCTCGAGCTTTAGAGTGGCAGTCGGGCCGAGGTCGGCTCCGAACCCATCCAGCAAGAAGAAGGCGAGAAGAAGACAACTAACATGGAACGTTATGGTAAGAACATAACTTCTATTTTCAAGTCAGTAACCACTCCCACGGGGGGCAGGGAAGCAGCTCAATGTTTATCACTGCCACTGATCAACAGAGAGACTTTCCTTTAGCCCAAGCAAAAATGGCCTCACAGAAACTTACAAAACAGTTCAAGAACAGCAAGCCTGTAACTTGAACTTTTTTAAATCTCAGAAAAGTGTGAAAAAAGCAAGATTTTTTTTTGTTTTTGTTTTTTCAGAGATAGCTGAGGTTCACAAGTAATATCAAGTTATAACAGTGCAGTAAATGACCTCACACAAGAGTGCTAGGTCAAAGACAGAAAATATGCAAGTTTTGAGAAAAAAACGATTTTAAAATTGTGCAAACAGGAAATTCAGTATACAGCTTTCGGTTGTGCTCTAAATACAGCTACTAATGCAGAAATCAAGTTTAACAAGCCAGAAAATGCTCAAACTAGGCAGCTATGCAGAAAAACTTATCAAATAAACAGAGGAAAAATACTTAAAATCTCAAAAGTGGCTCCTTTCTTCTCTCAGCGTTTTCTTCTCTTGGTGGGTGCTTCACCAACAGCCAACAAGCCTGAAAAGACGCCAAAACCACGAGGCAACTAGGTTTTAAGAGAGGAAGATGAAGGAGTTTTAGAAATGACCCCTTTTGGCCAAAAAACTACAGTTTCAAGTCAGTAACCACTCCCACGGGGGCAGGGAAGCAGCTCAATGTTTATCACTGCCACTGATCAACAGAGAGACTTTCCTTTAGCCCAAGCAAAAATGGCCTCACAGAAACTTACAAAACAGTTCAAGAACAGCAAGCCTGTAACTTGAACTTTTTTAAATCTCAGAAAAGTGGGAAAAAAGCAAGATTTTTTTTTTGTTTTTGTTTTTTCAGAGATAGCAAAGGTTCACAAGTAATATCAAGTTATAACAGTGCAGTAAATGACCCCACACAAGAGTGCTAGGTCAAAGACAGAAAATATGCAAGTTTTGAGAAAAAAACGATTTTAAAATTAAGTGCAAACAGGAAATTCAGTATACAGCTTTTGGTTGTGCTCTAAATACAGCTACTAATGCAGAAATCAAGTTTAACAAGCCAGAAAATGCTCAAACTAGGCAGCTATGCAGAAAAACTTATCAAATAAACAGAGGAAAAATACTTAAAATCTCAAAAGTGGCTCCTTCTTTAAGGTTAGCGCTTGTGCTTCCTGGCAGATGGACTTCCTAACTCAGGATGAGAGGCCCTGATGCGCTCCATACAGTAGACAGTGCAGCTCACTGCCTGAATGATTTAACTGTCTTATCATTCAGGCATCAGTTTTCTGAGAATGTGCTGACCATATGTACGGAACAATTAAGCTTGGCACAAGGAAATCCTGCTGTCAGTTGGAAGAGGTTTTACCACTGGTGCCAGAGAAAGGAATGGAACTGTAGCACAGCACTGTGGTATCCATGATTTTGCAGTACTTAAATGAGCTGTTCAGTTCAGGTCTGGCATATATCTCTGTAAAGTTACATATCTCAGCCATTTCAGCCTGCATGCCTGGAGATCTCCCCAGCATCTATGCAGTTTGTTAGACATTTCCTGAAAGGAGTCCTACATCTGAGACTACCAGGGAAATATTACTCCTCTGTGGACTTGAACTGTATCTTGGAAAAACTGGCAATGCCCCCTTCTGAGCCTGCTGCTCCAGTTCCCCTGAAATGTCAACATGAAAACCAGTTTTACTTCTGACCATCACCTCAGATAAGAGGATTTCAGAACTACAGTAAAAGTAGTGCCCAAGTTTAAGTGTCAACCAAATTATAAAATTTCTTATTTTCCTATATAAAACGTAGAAGAAAGGAGAAAGAATGTGTCTTGCCTTTGATGTGCACAGGCTTCTGTGATACTGCTGCAATAAAACCAAAACCATCAGAACCTAAGGTCAGTTGTTTGTGTTCTTTGTATTTGTAAAGGAGGGAAAACCGTTTCCAAGCAGACAGTCTCTAGGTGGCTGTCTCATGGCATTTTGTTCTGTTACTGTAGACTCCCATCATACAAGGAAGTTGGAAGATACCACGAGAGCCTACAGCTCTAGGGGTGCAATAACCACTGTGGCCTTTCTGAGAGGAGAGCACAAGCGTTTCATGAGACTGCTCACAGGTCATCAGTCTAGACCTCTTCCAAGCACTATAGACTAGATATTTTAACTGTGATATATTCAATGAACATAATATATAGTACAACAGTGATACATACAAGGAGCATGTTATATTTGTGTTCAAACGTTACATAAAAGTAGGCGCTGCAGTAGATTACTGTTGCACTGGTTCCCTCCCACCATCCTCTCTTCTCTTTTTGGGTATTCTGGGCTGGGGTGGAGAACCCTTTCCATGTTCTTTTACTCCTTCCCTGGCAGGCCTCTGGCTACTAAATCTATATAGCCTTGAGGAACTTTAATTCTTCAAGTCTTTGATCCAGAGATTACACACCTGTCCATGTTTAGATAAGATCATTAGGTCCTTGCTCTGAATCTAACAAAACAGATGCCCTGTACTAATCCTGGGCTTGAAAGCTATAAAATGGCACAGGCAGATTTCAGTTTTACACACTGAATGTTCTAATATCCCCAAGGGAAGGAGGTCAGTCTGGCCTAGAGTGGGAAAGTTCTGAGTTCTAGAGGTCAGGTAGGATGTCAGGCCTTCTATGACTGAAGTCCCACTAGAAAGGGATAACTGCAACATTGTTCAACTTGAGCATCTGCTGTTATGATATGATATGATATGGGCTGCTTGTATGCATTCAAGATACAGCTGAAAAAAAAACAAAAAGCGATTGATTAAGCAAACTGATCAGTTAGTGTTCACATTGAGATCCCTGCAGCTCACATTCACATCTGCAGTCCCCACGCACGCTCTCTAAACTCATATTTATATGTGTATGTATATATATATATATATATATATATATATGTGTGTGTATAAGGATTGAGATTTAGCTGGGAGAGTTTATCTATGATACCTGATATATATATATATATATATATATATATATATATATATATATGTATAATGTTTGTGTGTGTGTGTATGTGTGTGTGTGTGTGTATGTATATATATATGTATATATATATATATATATATATATATATATATATATATATATATATATATATATATATATAAAATACACATATAAATATACATATAAATGTGTGTGTATATATATATATATATATATATAAAATATACACATATATATGTGTGTGTATGTAAGTGTGTGTGTGTGTGCATATATATATATATATATATATATATAGATTGAGATTTAGCTTGGGGAGTTTATCTACGATGCCTGCATGTGGGATGGTGTTGAATGTCTTTGTGAGGTCTAGATATGCAGTATGCATTGTTTTGCCCTCATCCATTACTTCAGTAACTAGAAATTGATCAAGTTATATTGGCAGGATCCGCCCTTGATGAATCAGAAATGGGTTTGGTAGAGTCTTTAGATTACCTGTATCATTAGGCTCTATATCACGTTGTCGAACTCTTAAAAGTTCGAATGTCATATGGTCAACACCATATGATCGAACTTTTAAAAGATTGAACGTTTCAACAGAGATCTCCGTACAGTGCGGAATAGGGAAAATTTCCCTTTTCTGCACTGTAGTGCGATCTCGGAGTTGGTATATTTGAATAGTGAGGGGTGTAGGGGTGCTTGCCCCACTGCTTAAACCGTTCAGATAGTTTTTTTCTTTGGTTTATTTATTTTTTTTATTACATTTTCAAACTTTTAAAAGTCCGATCATATGGTGTCCACCATATGACGTTCGAAGTTTTTAAAGTTTGATTATGTAATATAGACGCATATCATTATGTATTGTTTCCATAATGATCCTTTCTTTAGCCTTACAGGTGAGACTGGTCAGGCATATGGGTCTATAATTACTTGGGTCCATTGAAGCATCAACTTATTGCAAGGAAGTGGATGTTGCTTTCCTCCTTCGCAAAGTCTGCTTTGAGACAGCTATTGAATAGCTTCTGTAGGGTGTCAGACAAGTCATTTTTTGGCTGACCAGTAGGCAGCCTGGTCCATAGATGAAGTATTATTGGCCTTGGATATCTTCATAACAACTTGTTCTTGGGAAATTTAAGGGGGGAGGGGTGTAAGTTTGGGTATGTGATTGAGAATATTGAAGGGGTGAGCGGATGAATTTTTAGTTAAATTTGCTAGCATATTGGCTATGTCCATTGTTTGCAAATATGTGATATCTTTTAATATTGGCTGTGCACACTGCTGGGTATTGTACCTGAGTTTCAAACATAATTAAGGAAGGCTTTGTGGTTATCCTTCTACTGGATGTGTATTTTTACCTCACATTTGGCTTTGGTTGATTTGATCTGGGTCCGGAGAGTTTCTTAGAGTGGTTTTGGCATTTTGACAGATTTATTTTTGCATGTAGTTAATATCCTTTTTTTTTTTTGTATTGTAGAGCCTGTTTATATTTGGGTTCCACCAAAGGGATTTATTTTGAATTTGTTGTTTTATTTATTTCTGAGGGGAACAGATGCATTAATGCAGCTATTTACATGTGCATAGAATTTGGCAGTGAAGGACCTTGCATAAGCAGTGGTGTCATCAAGATGGAAAGAGTTTTTGACTTTAGCCAGGTCATCATTCATTTTTAGCAGATTAGCCTTTCCATAATCTATGAATACCAATTTACTGGAAGATGCGTTAGGCTTCAGTCTTATGGGGAAGGAAATTTGCTTGTGGATTATTCGACCAGGGAGGAAGTTGCAGTTGTTGAAAAGCAAAGGTAAGAATAACATCCAGGATTTTATTGCCCCTGGTTGGGGAGTGGACTGATTGGTCCAAAGAGTTTGCATTGACGAAGTCCAGAAATCTCTAAGCATGTGTGTACTGTCTCCTAGGAGAGTGGTGTTTGGCCTCAGTACATATGGAATACATGCTAGTTAGGTAGTAGGTATGGGTGGAGGGAAACAAAGAGAGGGTCTTATAGCTAGCAGTGATATGATAAAGGGGTACATTTTACTTCCTTCTACTACTCTCTGCTGTAGACAGTGTTCCTATGCCTCTCCCTTGCTTCTGTCTGCCTGAGAGGCCACAGCGAGCAGGAAATCCATCTGGTCTTCCCAGATTAGGCAAGCCAGCATTTAAAATAGTTATTCCCAGCACTGTTGGTTGTCTCCTCTGGTGCCTAGGTCACTTTATCAGACTTTGAGGTCTAGAACATGACCTAGGTGACCACCTGTCTAAAGCACACCAACCAGCAGTCATATTTTCACATAAGAACCTGTGGGAGAAATGGCAGTCTTAGGGCAGCCAAAGATCTTCCTTCCTGGATCGTAGTCCTTAAGCATCCATGTCAGCCTTGACGTCTGTCATGTAATGGCTTTGGAGACAATAAATGCTTCTCCTACTCTCCTCTTTCTTTTTTTTCTTTTATTTAAAGGTTAGGAATATCATTTGTACATTTCTTTTTAGCACATGATTAATCTTTCATGTTCATAGGTGTGTACTAGGCTAATGGCCTTGGAGCCTTTACAAGCCTAGCCCATAGGATTACCCAGGCATCATGCCACCTGACCTTAGTTCCCAGTGCCTCTGTTGAGGAGAGCCACTGGAGTGATCCCCGGGGTGAATTTTCTATTTCTCATCCACTCATCAAGATTTCTCTTGAAGAGGGCCAGTGAGGTGCTCTGTTTGACATGTATGGGAGGTCTATTCCATACCAAGGGCAGTCTCTGGGTTATGAACCTGCCCCTCCATCATGATCTGCTGATTGTAGTAATGAGGCAAAGGTCTCTGGATTGTGTGGTGTGGAGAGATTGGGATTTCTTTAGCTGTAGCATTTCTAACAGAGCTGGGTCAGACATGGCTTTGTAAGTCAAGCAGAGATCGCCTCTAAGTAGGCGATATGAGACAGAGAATAGTTGGAGTTTTTTGAGTCTGTCCATACAGGACATGTTTAAGGCCTAGGATCCTCTTTGTCAGGTACCTTTGAGGCTTCTCCAGTTGTTGCAGGTGTCTAGTGAGGTACTTGCAAAATGGGGCATTGTACTCGATGATTAGCCTAATGAGGGAAGAGTAGAGGGAGACAGTGACGTCTTTCTTCCTGGATGCAAAACCCTTAGTAATGAGATGTGCCACATAGAAGGACTTTCTGACCACAGTGGCAATGTGGTAGTCAAAAGAAAGGTTTGTGTCAACCTGTGTTCCCAGATCTCTTATGACACCTTCTGTGTTCAGTGGACTACCATCGATGTGGTAATTCATGGGAACTGGGTTTTTCCCAAAGGGGATGAAGACACATTTTTTGGCATTGAGCTTAAGGCCATGGTTCTGACACCAGTTGGTCCCAGTGAGGCCTTTCTGTAAGATGTCAACATCACTTGAGGAGTTAATAATAGCTCCCAACTTGCAGTCGTTTATGAACTTTGTCATCCAGAGTCCCTTCGTGTTGGCATGAACTTCAGAGAAGTTCATACCAAACAAGAGGGGATCCAGGACCAAACTCTGTGGTACTCCACTCATGACTGGTCGGCAGTCTGACTTGGAGTCAGCTACTTTCACACTGTGGTTTGTGTGAGTTAGTTTGCAACCCACCTAGTGATATAGGGGTTGATGCCTAGCTTAGTGAGTTTTTCAATGATTCCTGAATGGAGAATGGTATCAAAGGCCTTTACCAGTATCAAAGGCCTTTACCAGATCAAGGTAGGCTGTATGAACCACCTTGCCTTCATCTACACATCTGGGGACTGACTCAAAGAAGTTGACGAGGTTGAGCAGGTATGATCTGCCCTTCACAAAACCCCAAACTATGTGGGATCCAGAGCTTGGAGGTTCCCTATATCCTTGTTTATTAGGCCCATGATGATGCATTCCATAGCTTTGCATATCAGACTCAGGCTAATGGGGGTGATATTTCCCAGGGTCTGTAGTCGCTCCTCCTTTGTGGAGAGGGATGACTGTAGCAGTGTGCCATTCAGTAGGGACAAAGCCTGAGGTGAGGCTGTGATTGAACAGGGCACACAGGTGAGGTGCCAGTTCATAGATAGGTACTAGGCTATCGGCCCAAGGGCCTATGTAAGCCTAGCCAGCAGGGTTCCATAGCTTACGCCACCCAAGAAAGTTATTTTCCTGTGCCACTGTCCAGCAGAGACACAGAAGTGATCCCCGGGGTGTATTTCCTATTTCCCATTCACTCATCAAGATTTTTCACTCTGTAGTTCTTGTAGAACTTAGCCAGGGATATTGTCAGGTCCCATAGAAGCTGTATTCTTGGCCTTGGACAGTGCTGTTTTAACCTGTGTAGCAGTAATGCTGGGTGCCTGGCAATCTACTGGTGTTGTGATTGGTCCTTTGGAGGGAGAGAGGGGTAAAGTTGGCACTAAATCTGTCGGCAAGTATATTGGCAATATGTGTTGGCTCGGTATAGGAGGTACCATTGTGCAGTAGCTCAGAGCAAATCTGGGTATTGCCGTGGAGATTCTTTACATAGCTATAGAAGGCCTTGTGGTTGTGATTACTATCTGCTGCAATTCTGTTTTTATAGCTAACTTTAGAGGATTTCCTGAGGGATCTCAACTTTTTGTTGAGGCTGATAAGGGAGTTTTTCCAGTCTTGGGACTTCACCTTACTCCACATCAGTTTCCTCCTTCTGTCGTAGAGTTTGTTTATGGCAGGGGACCACCAGATTGGCTTCCTTTGTTTGGAGGAGAGCGTCTTGATTCTATTGGGTATGGCGAGATCTATGAATTTGTGTACGTATTCATACAGTGCATTGGTATATGATTCAGTAGTCATGCAACTATTCTCCATTTGCATGGGTGCTGTGAAGTTAGCCACCTCTGTTTTTAGGAGCCCAAAGTTTTGGAGAAGTTTTTCATGGTGGTTACCTTTGTGGGGTTTGGGAGGGATGTGGATTTCCAAACTGATTAGTTTGTGGTCGTATCTAACCAGGAAGGAGTTGACTATTGGTGTGGAGCAATGGTCGCCCATATTAGTAATGACCAGGTCAAGGATGTTGCTACCTCTAGTGGGGATAAGAACAAGCTGGTCCAGGGCATTAGAATTAATGAATTCCAGGAAATGGGCAAGTGTATTGGTACATGAGTAGTTTTCCCAGTTAATTGAGGGGTAGTTGAAGTCGCCCAGTATGAGAGTGTTAGGTTGGACCCTAATATTCTCCCGGGTGCTTAGGAACGTGTAGTGTGTGTCTTGGGACATGGCTGGGGCCTATAGCAGGCTACGACCTGAATTGTTGTCTTACCCAGTGTTAGCTGCACCTGAACTATCTCTGATGCATTATGTTGGGCTACCAGTCTGGAGGTGTGCAATTCCTTTATGAATATGGAAACACCACTGCCTTTGGAGCTTCGGTCCAAGTTGTGGGGCCAAAAAGCGTGGAATAAGATGCTCATCGTGTTACTGCTGCAGTCATTACACTTGGGTTATCCTGCCATCAGGCGGTTCCCCAGTCGGCCTGAGTTCCAAAGTCTTGGTCTGGCGTCGGTTGCTGTCACCTCCTCCCTGACGTCAGTGCGACAGGGGTATATAAGATGCAGCCGATGCCATTTTCCCCAGTCTTTCTTGCCGCGCAGTGCCCGAAGCAAAAGCAGTTCGCAAGTGCTGGTCGGCCGACTCCTGAGATTTTAATTCCGAATCCAGAACCAAAGTCTTCTACAAAGCTAAGTACCCCGTTGGGGAAACTTTTTCTTGCCTCAGACCGATGTCAGTAAAAGTTAATAACTGTATTTCTTGTGGGAAACAAATACCTCATAAGGAATTCCATTCCTATTGTATCCAATGCCTAGGCCCAGACCACAACATCACTGGTTGTCGGTTTTGTGCTACGTTTAACAAGCGCATTTAAACATCAGTTTGATTTTGCCCGACATTATTTTGGCAGAAAATTGAATTACACCATGCCGTCGGAACTTCCGACGACCGGAATACATAAAAAGCGCAAAGACAAAGACAGGCATCCAAGGCCCAAAACTGACGACGAGGCCTCTTCTAGGCCGGTCGCTGGTTCTCCGGTTTTCAGCGAGGCACATTCGCAGCCCCTGACGACTGCTTCTGCAGAACCACAGGGTGCCTCTGACTCCCATGTGGAGCTGGCTGGGCCTTCGGACGCACATGTTTTTCAGCCTACCGAAACTAACCCTGCAGAGGGAACCGAAGAAGCTGAGCAATCCACAACTTCACAGGGTGTTTTCAGACCTGCTCAGTTAAGCATTAAACCCTCTGCTAAGTCTAAGCCTCCCTTAAAAACAAAAAAATAAGTACAGCATTCTCCAGGACAGGCCTCCATGCCTAAGAAACAAATGCTCAAAATAGCCGAAGACCTAATCACCCTGATCAGGGGGTCCCATCCCCCTCCTGATAAAAGGCCCAGACAGGATGCAGACTATGACTCATCCAACCAGGTGTCCATTTCTTCACATTCATCCTCAGACCTAGGATATTCTTTACCCCCTTATGAGGATTCTGATGCTGAGGAATCTATTCCATCAGCCTCTCTGCCTGAGGACTACTCCTTTGGGGAAACTTTACACACCATGAGGGAGCATTTCCATTGGGAAGGCCAGGATTACTCAGAATCCAGGAAAAGGCTCAGAGACTTCCTTTTATTACCTCAACACAGACCCCTTGCTATTCTGCCAGTGTTAGATATTGTGGATGATGTGTATACTGAATCCAGCTTAAATCCTGACTCCTTACCTCCAGCCCCAGTTAAACCTGACAGATATTACAGAGTTCCTGACTCACACAAATTTCTGTATAAAAGCCCTGTTGCTGACCCTGAAACTATTTCTCAGGGACCCAGAGGGATTAAGGCCTCATCAGCAAAAAACCCAGTTCCCTCTGACAGAGATTCCAGAGCATTAGACAGATGGGGAAAGAAAGTATACACGTCTGCAACTTTAGCAATGAGAGCCTTAAATTGCCAGTTTCACATGCTAAAATATCAGCAATTTTTGATATCTCAGTTGAAACAAAAAATGCTTCCAGATTCAGATCCTCCTAATTTTAAAGAAATGCAGGATTTATTGCATGCAGCTGAACAAGTGGGAAAACATACTTTGCAATGTGGTTTTGATTCTTTAGAGGCCTCCTGTAGAGCAGCAGTTACAGGCTCTGTCATTAGAAGACATGCTTGGTTAAAAGAACATACGTTACCAGATCATGTTAAAGCAAAATTATTGGATGCACCTTTGCAGCGGGATGTGTTATTTGGAGTTAAGGCAGAAGAGGTATTAAAGAAGATTGAGGATAAGGCAAAATCTATGCAAACGGTGAAGGATTTCTTACAGGTTCAGCCTCCTTGATTTAGCAGAAATTGGCCAACAAAGAATTGGTCCTTTCCAGTTACAGACTGACCTCATAGGGGCAGATACAGACATCCAAGAGGTAGAGGTCAACCACAAGGTCCTTACAGGCCTCGACAATGGGGTGCACCAGGCCAGAAAGAAGGGGAAGACAGGCCCCAACGATATAAAAAGCAGCCTCAATGACGTCCCACTACAGCTGCCAAACATCTCTCTCTTGGCAGCCCCCTTAGGAGGAAAACTGGAACTTTTCTATCACAATTGGCATTGGATCACCAAAGACAAATGGGTTCTTAACATTGTATCTCAAGGTTACAGGTTCCACTTTCACACTCTGCCAAGGTTAAAAGGAAGGCCAGATCTGCCACCAAATCAATGGGCAGAGGCTCAAAAACAAATTACAACACTCCTGTACATGAGAGCTATTCAAAAGGCACCACCACAGGAGCAAGGACAAGGATTTTACTCAAGACTCTTTCTGGTTCCCAGAAAGGACAAAGCCTGGAGGCCCATTCTGGATCTTTCTTCTCTAAACACTTACCTGGATGTTCCGAAATTCATAATGTTGACACTACAACAGCTTCTTCCCATGCTGGGCAAGGAAGCTTGGCTCGTGACCTTGGACCTCAAGGAGGCATACCTGCATGTCCCTATCAGACAAAACTGCAGAAGATACCCGAGATTCATAGCTGGTTCAATGCACTGTCAATTCTCTGCACTGCCCTTTGGCTTATCTGCTGTGCCCAGGGTCTTCACAAAGTGCCTGGCACCAGTAATTGCATTTTGCAGACAGAAAGGAATTCAAATTTATCCGTACCTGGACAACTGCCTGATTCAAGCAGAAAGCAAGGACATTCTTCTAAAGCATCTGGCGTTCGTAAAAAAGTTATTAAGTTGCCTGGGGTACACAGTAAACAAAAAGAAATCAAAACTAGTGCCCTCACAAGAGATAATATTCCTGGGTGCCAGCTTGAACACAACGGCCCAGATGGCTTATCTCACGCCAGACAAGCATGGGCAACTGACTCAATACTTTCAATTGATGGCAACAAAGACCCATCTCCCTGCAAGAAAAATTCTGCAGGCCTTGGGTTACCTGGCATCTTGCATACTACTAATTCCATATGCCAGACTGCATATGAAGAAACTACAATGGTACCTAAAGAGTGTATGGTCTCAACACTGTCAAAGTTTGGAAACAGTTATACCACTAATTCCTTGCCTTCAACAGGAGTTTCGATGGTGGGCTCAAGCTTGTCACCTCAACAAGGGACAGCCTTTTACTCAACCCACAGCCAGGCAAACACTGACAACAGATGCATCGGATTACGCCCAGGGACCACACATGGCAGGAAAATGTATTCAGGGCGAGTGGCCCGCAGAACAAAGGCATCTTCACATCAATCAAAAAGAGATGCTAGCTGTACAAAATGCCCTTATAGCTTTCAAGGACCTGCTGCATCCAGGACAACTACTACTAAAGACAGACAACACCACAGTTATGTGGTACATAAACAAGCAAGGGGGCACACACTCCTACCCCCTCTGCAGACGAGCCATGACCTTGTGGAACACAGCTCTAGACTACCAAGTTCATCTGCAAGCACAATTCCTGCCAGGAGAGAAAAACACACTGGCAGACGACTTAAGCAGAAACATCATGGATTCCCACTAATGGGAATTGAATCCACAAATATTCAGAATGATAACACAGAAATGGTGGAGCCCGGACATAGATCTGTTTGCATCCCCAAAGAACTGCCAGCTACAGAAATTCTGCACAAGGAGTTACCATCCACAAGCATGGAAAGTGGATGCCCTCTCATTCAGCTGGAAAAACCTACAAGTATACGCTTTCCCGCCTCTACCTCTCCTTCCAAAGGTACTCATAAAAGCCAGGTAAGAAGAGCCAAAGATGATCCTGATTGCACCAGACTGGCCACGCCAGCACTGGTACCCAATCTTAAAGAACTTAGCACAAGAACCACCCTGGATTTTGCCTCAAATCCCACATCTGCTGACTCAGCACAATAATCAGATACTTCACAGCCAGCTAAAGACCTTAAACCTAGCTGCATGGAAAATTCCTTAGTCAAGCAAGCAATGCCTCTCACCAAAGCTGTTATGGATGTCATTCTGGAGGCCAGAAGGCCTAGTACCAGGAAAGCCTATTTGGATAAATGGAAGAGATTCTGTGCCTGGAACCAGGCTCACAGCCTTGACCCTCTTGTCCCAAACATTCCTCAGATACTACAATATTTAACTGAGATGCTGGACAAGGGCCTCTCCTTTTAATCCATCAAAATCCACGCCTCTGCCATTTCCGCTCATTACAACACGGATCCATCAATTTTATCTAATCCTTTGCTGAAACAGTACCTCAGAGGGGCTAAAAACATAAGACCGCCCCGTAGAGCACCTACTCCAACTTGGGACCTCAACTTTGTTTTGGAAAAATTAACTTTACCTCCTTTTGAGCCAGCTAGCACAGCAGAATTAAAATATATCTCCTGGAAAACTGCTCTGCTACTGGCAATAACATCAGCACGAAGAGTTTCAGAATTACAGGCACTAATGGCAGTGGAACCTTTCCTCATTTTCCACCAGGACAGGGTGTCTTTAAGAACTAACCCTACGTTTATGCCAAAGGTGGTATCAAGTGTGGCTCTAAACAAAACTATTCACTTGCCAACTTTTTATCCAAAACCACAGAATGAAGGGGAGAAACTACTGCATTCTTTGGACATTCACAGGCAGTTATGCTTCTACTTGGAAAAACCAAAGCTTTCAGAAAGTCTGAGCAATTATTGGTAGCATATGCTGCAGGAGCACAGAGAAAAGCCATTTCAAAACAGACTATTTCAAAATGGATAGGACATTGTATACGTTTCTGCTATACACACCATGGGAAACCTTTACCTAACAGCATTAGATTTCACTCCACCAGGGCAACAGTCACTTCAACTGCCTACCTCAGAGGAGTTCCCACCAAGGATATTTTGGAAGCAGCAACATGGAGTTCTGTGCATACCTTCACCAAGCATTACCATTTGCCTTTATACTCCAAATCCAGAGCTGGCTTTGCCACTGCTGTGCTGCAGGGCCTTATAGCCACCCCTAATGCCTTATAGAACCAGCCACCCTACCTCAGCTTTGGGATTCCACCCAAGTGTAATGACTGCAGCAGTGTAACACGATGAACATAGTACAGTTTTGTACCTACCATAAATGTAGATGTTTGAGTGTAAACACTGCTGCAGTCCAGGTTACCCTCCCTCCTTCCCCTCTAACTTGCTGGTACGTACCTATGTCTTCCACCCTTTACTACCTATGGGGAGTAATTGCTGGTAACTGAAAGTTGTTGTTTGCTTTTCTTATGTATACTTTACTAGCAATTTGAATTGCCTACCTGTTTGGGGGCACCTGACATCTGGGGCAAGAAAAACTGAAGAAAATGGCGTCGGCTGCATCTTATATACCCCTGTCGCACTGACGTCAGGGAAGAGGTGACAGCAACCGACGCCGGACCAAAACTTTGGAACTCAGGCCAACTGGGGAACCGCCTGACGGCAGGATAACCCAAGTGTAATGACTGCAGCAGTGTTTACACTCAAACATCTACATTTATGGTAGGTACAAAACTGTACTTTATAGCCTGGTAGTGCAGGGGTGCTTTCTGCTGCCTTGAACCAGGTCTTTGTTACAGCACAAATGTCGATGTTCTCCATTTTAAGGAGTGCTTCGAGCTAGTGCATTTTGAGATTTAGACTTCTAACGTTGAGCAGCATAACCCTCAGATTGCATTTGTTTGTAGCTGTTATGGTGGTAATTTGGTCTTTGGAACACCACCTAAAAAGGCATTATAGGAGTGGCAAGAGCCTTGGCCAGTATCCGAAAGCCCAGGGGTGACAGATGCAGGCCATCTCTGGCAAAGCATTGAGGTCTGTCATTCATGTCATCCCAGGCAGACAGATACTGGATCCCCTTAGAATGACACCCGAAACTTAGCCAGCTGTTGAAATCAATCATCTTCAGCTTGTACTGTGGTATCATTCTGGTTGATGGTAGGATGCTGCTCAGGGCTAGGGTCATACCCGCCTGGGCTACATAATCTGAGAGCTCCTTCATGTCTCTCTTCATATAGTCCAAGGAGGTACGTTTCATGTCATTCACACCCACATATACAATGACAGAGTCATATTTGTACCTGTTGTTGAGGGACCTGAGTGCGTGCGTTATCTGGTGGATCCTGACACCTGACAGGCAGCTGACTGTTACTTTCTCCTTATTCAGCCTAGTGAGTGGGGCATTAGTGTGCCTCACTATCGAGTCACCTATGACTAGGGTGTTGGGCATGCTGTTTTACCTTACGGGCTTTGGATGAGTGGCACACTGTTTAGGAGAGTTATGTGTCTCGTGATTAGTGTTGTGTTGTGGTGGTCGAGTGCATTTCTGCCTTGGCGGTCTCTGCTGTTTGGGTAGATTTTTATTGAGAGCCTCCATGAAGGTAGCTGTGTGGTTTGTATTTTTATATGAAGCCAGTGTTGGTGTGTGTTCTGGAGGGCTATGTGTTCCCTGTGGTGTGGTGCAAGTGTTGACCTTCTTCTCTTGACCAGCTATTCCGGTCTTGGCTGTAGAGTGCGTGGCTTCCAGTTTGTATATATAAGTGCATCTCTCACAAGTCTGAGTGTTGGGAGGTAAGAGGAGAGGGTTGTCATTTTACATAAGGCAGTTGCTGCATTGCCTCAGGATGCCCAAGTTCACCAGGTTAATAGGAGAAAGCACAGGAAACTGACCTTTAGACATGCCTGGAGGGGTGGGCATTAATAATAAGTACTGGAGCTGTTTCCTTGTAGAATGTTTAGTGTTGGTAGCACTTTTGTGTGCTACAATAATTGTTACAAGAAGTCTGGTAAAGTGCTACACTAATAAGCTAGTAAAAGTGCAGGAGAGGAGAGAAGTAGCAGATCTAAGGGAAAAATTGCAGAACAGACTTTTTGGCACTGCTCAGAAACTTACAAATAGTCCTGGATACAGTAAATCTGTATCTGGACTAGTCTAGTTACAGGAAAGGCGGGAAACAAATGCAAATGCAGGCTTTTAAACCAGAAAGTTGAAAGAGATGGAAAAACTGCCCAAATGGCTAATAAACTACAATTTCTGGGCCAGAAAACACTCCTTGTGGTAGATAGGCTACCTAGTGCGTAACTTACCACTCCCACTGACAAGCTAGAAGGCTTCCCTCCAACACAGAAAGGCTTGGGGGGCTCAAAAGCTTACAAACAGTCCTGGATACAGCAGATCTGTATCTGGACTAGACTAGTTACAGGAAAGGCAGGAAATGAGCGCAAATGCAGGCTTTCAAACCAGAAAGGTGAAAGAGATGGAGCAACTGCCCAAATGGCCAATAAACTACAATTTCTGAGCCAGTAACCACTCCTCTTGTGGTAGATAGGCTATTTAGTGCTTACCACTCCCACTGATAAGCTTGAAGGCTTATTTGCAACACAGAAAGGCTTGTGGGGCTCAGAAGCTTACAAATAGTCCTGGATACAGCAAATCTGTATCTGGACTAGACTAGTTACATGAAAGGTGGGAAACGAGCGCAAATGCGGGCTTTTAACCCAGAAAGTTGAAAGAGATGGAAGTAACTGTGCAGACGGACAATATACTACTATTTCTGTGCCAGCAACCACTCCTCTTGTGGTAGATAGGCTACCTAGTGCTTACCACTCCCACTGATAAGCTAGAAGGCTTCCCTCCAACACAGAAAGGTTTGGAGGGCTCAGAAGCTTACAAACAGTCCTGGATACAGCAAATCTGTATCTAGACTAGACTAGCTACTGGAAAGGCGGGAAATGAGTGCAAACATGGGCTTTGTATATAAATCTAAGTCCAGTATGCATACTTTCATCTTTGCAAACAATGTTCAACCGTGTTTATATAGAGAGAACTACCTACTCAAATCTAAAGTAACGGTATAAGCTGTTTTACATAATCATTCATTTTATTTTTTTTATATTTTTCTAAACAATTTTTCCATTATGGTCATAACAAAAGGTTATGTGTAAGAACTTTATCAGTATGTGGCTCTGTATTGCCTCATTTACCAATTTTTCTAAAACAGCATAAACTTTTGGCCTGTATTTAAAATGTAAATGTTTTGAAATCTATCTTTTTTATTGTTTTATGTCTTTGTCATGAACTATTTTTACTATTTGTCTTCATTCAGATAAGGTGGTGGTATGCCTTTTGCCACTTTTTTGAAATGTTGTCCTTACAAATGCCAGCAAATGACCAGTAGGGGGTATTGTTTCCTTTTAATACGTGTAGTTAAGAGAGCATTGAGTAACATTCTGTGGGATTCAGAAGGAATCCTGTGAACTAACATTGCTGCTGCTCCACAGGGTAGTTTACATGATCATTTAAAATCTGATTCAGAAACAAGTTGAGCCACAATCTGGACAGCCTTATTGTTGTCTAATTTGCATATCTCTGATTCATGTCTAATTACTGACATTGCTGTTCATGTTCATAAGATCATAGGAGGTCATTAGGCTGTTGGCCCTGAGGCCCTAATAAGCCTTGCCAAGAGTTTAGCCCATGTTTAGACAAATCAGCACCCAATGCCCCTGTCCAGCAGGGACATGGATAGAATCCCAAAGGTATATTTTCTGTTTCCCATCCAGTTACCCAGGTTGTGCTTAAAAAGGGATAAAGAGGTACTCTGCTTGATGTGGAGAGGGAGTATATTCCATAACTGGTGGAGTCTCTGGGACACAAATCTGTACCGCCAACAAGTCTTGTTGATGTCACAGACCAGGTTGAGGCTGCGCTTGCTGGTTACTCGAGTGGAGCTTGACTTGCAGATGTGCAGCAGTCCCATAAAGGTGGGGTCCGTAATTGCCTTGTATGCCAGACAGAGGTCACCTCTGATGAGTCTGTATGAAACTGAGTAGTGGGATAGGGCTTTTAGCCTATCTGTGTATGGTAGATGTTTGAGGCCCTGGATTCTCATGGTGAGGAACCTCTGTGATCTCTCCAGCTGCTGCATGCCCTTTATGAGGTACTTGCCAAAAGGGGTGTTGTACTCAACAGTGATGTTATGACCTCATTGTCACTGGCTAAGATACCCTTACTTATGAGGTGGGCCATGTAGAAGGCTTTCTGTACAATGGAAGCAACATGGTGGTCAAAAGTCAGTTTGCTATCAACCTGGGTGCCCAAATCCCTCACGACTTATTGAGTGCTTAGGACGTTGTTATTAATGTGGTAGTTTGTGGGGACATCACTCTCCCAAAAGGGGATGATGATGCATTTTTTGGTATTCAGCTTGAGGCCATGTTTCTGGCACCAGTCATTTGTCTGAGTGAGACCCTCTTACCTTCTTGGAGGATGTCCACATCACTAGAGGAATTGATGACAGCACCCAGCTTGCAGTCATCTGCAAACTTGGTCAGCCATAGCCCACTGGTTTTGGCCTGCGCCACAGAAAAGTATATTCCAAATAAGAGGACCCAAGACCGAACCTTGGGATACACCGCTTGTTATGGGTCTACTGCTTGAGGTGGCTTCCCCTATTTTGACTACGTGGGTTCTATCATTGAGCCAGTTTACTACCCATCTGGTAACATATGGATTGATGCCTAGTTGAGAGAGTTTATCTGTTATGCCAGAGTGGGGAATAGTGTCAGAGGCTTTGGCCAGGTCAAGGTAGGTGGTGTGCACTGTCTTCCCCTCATCCATGGCTTTGGTGACTGTCTCAAAGAAGTCAACCAAATTTAGCAGACATGACCTCCCCTTGACAAAGCCAAACTGTGTGGGATCAAGTGTTTAGAGGTTGCCAGTGTCCTTGTTAATGAGATCCATGATAATCCATTCCATGGCCTTGCAGAGCAGGCTAGTTAGGCTGATGTTTGTATAATTTCCCGGATCAGTGGAGCTCCACCTTTGTGTAAAGGGATGACAGTGGCTGTCCTCCACTCAGCTGGGACGAAGTCAGTACTCAGGCTTTGGTTGAATAGGGTACCTAATGGTGCTGCAAGTTCCTGGCTGAGTTCATGTAGGATGCAGCCTGGGATGTTATCGGGTCCCATGGAGGCTGTATTTTTTGCCTTTGAGAGAGCAGTGATGACCTGTTCCCTAGATATAAGGGCAAGGGGAGAGGTACTGGGGATGTCCTGATTTATTGATGGGGGGACAGAGGGGTAAAGGTTTCGCTGAATCTGTCAGCTAACAAGTTTGCTACATCTATGGGATTTGTATATGTGGTGTTCTTGACCAACCACCAGTTCAGAACAGATCTGGGTGCTTCCTTTGAGGTTGTGGACATATGTGAAGAAGGCCTTATAGTTGTCTCTAGTCGATGTGGCCAATTTGGACTCAAAGTTTGCTTTGGAGGATTTCACTGGTGCTCTTATTTGGTTGTTCTGGCTAAGGAGAAAATGCTTCCAATTGGGCACCTGCTCCTTCTTGGTCCTGGACAGCAATTTTTTGTTTTGTTATAAAGTTTATTTATTGCAGATTTCCACCAGACAGGTTTTTTATTAGTCCTGTTGGGTATTCCTGATTCCATGCATCTAAATAAAAGCTTGTATAGTGCTTTGGTGTAGTTTTGGATATTAGTGCCAGTTCTTACAGAAGGAGAGGGGGCTGTGAAGCTGTTTTATACTTTCCCTCAGGAGGCTGTAATCAGCTTTGGAGAAGTTTTTATGTCTGATCCTAGCTAGAGGGGGGGGGGGGTTTGGGGAGATGGTGACATTGAAAGTGACTGCTTTATGGTCGGATCTTACCAGAGAGGATGATGCTATAGGGATGCTGCATTGGTTACTCATGTTGGTTAATACCAAGTCTAAGATATTATCACCCCTTGTAGAGGTATCAACTAGCTGTTCCAAGGCATTTGCATTAACAAATTCCAGGAATCTCTGGGCATTTGTGTTCTGGCATGAGTAGTTCTATCAGTCTTTGTTTGGGAAGTTAGTCACCCAGGATCAGGGTAAAGGGTTGAATCTTGATAGATTCGAACAGGTCCAAATAGGCAGATTGGGCATCTTGAGTCAGATTTGGGGTCTGGTAGCTAGCTATGATTTGAATAGGGGTCTTGTCAATGGTTAACTGCACCTGGAGTGTCTCCTGTGCGTCATATTGTTTGACCAACCTGGAGGTGTGTATGTCCTTAATGTATATTGAAACTTCACCTCATTTGGCTTTAATGCCCACAGTTTATAGTCTGAATGTATGATAGAATGAGTAGCCAGCTAAGGCTGTGGGGTGCTCTCCGCAGCTTTGAACCAGGTTTCTGTGACTGCACAGATGTCAGCATTTTCTAGGGTTAGGAATGCTTGCAATGAGTGCAGTTTCATGTTTAGACTCCTAGCGTTTAGCAGCATGACCTTTAATTTGTGTTTTCTTGAAATTTTTGTGTTGTTAGTTTTAACCTCATTAGTTTTCCTAAAAAAGGCATTATAGGGGAGGCAAGAGCCTTTGCCAGAAGCCTGAATCCCAGGTGAGGCAGATGCAGACCATCTCTGGCAAAACATTGTGGTCTGTCAATCATATCTTCCCAAGCTGTCAGGTACTGGATCCCCCTGGAATGACACCAGAAACTAAGCCAGTCAGTCATTTTCTGTTTGTATTGTGGCATCTTTCTGGGTGACGGCAGAATGCTGCTTAAGGCGAGGGACATACCTGCTTGGGACACATAATCAAGCGAGCTCAATCATGTCTCTCTTCATATAGTCCAGAGAGGTATGTTCCAAGTCATTCACGCCAACACGGATTATGACAGAGTCATAACAGTACCTGTTGTTGAGAGACTTGAGTGCGTGTGTGATATGGTGGATTCTGGCACCTGACAGACAACTACCCGTGACCTTCTCCTTAACCAGCCTGGTGAGAGGCACATCTGTGTCTCACGGTGGAGTCTCCTATGACTAATATGTTGGGTTTATGGTGAAGCCTTAGTGGTTATGAGACACAGGTGTGTGGACTGCACATGGTATGTGGTGTGGAGGGCTGTGGCGATCGCATGTGTTTTTGCCTCGGAGGTCTCTTTTATGTGGGTATGTTTATGTGGAGGTCCTCCACATATGTAGGTGTGTGTTGTGTACATGTGGGTGTTTGAGGTGTAGTGATTGTGTTGAGAACCTTTTCAGTGCCAGATATCCTGGCTTGAGGGGGAGAGAGCTTGGACTCTAGGTTCCTAATGTAATTGCATCTCTCACAAATTGTGTTCCTAGGTGTTAATAGTAGATGGTCGTCCATGTACATGAGGCAGTTGCTACACTGTTTCAGGTTCCCATATCAACCAGACTGGCAGGAGAAACTGTAGGAAATTGTCCATCCATATTTGTCGGAATCTGAGGGAGAAATCCCACGGAGAGCTAAGTGCTTAAACCAACACTAAGAGCTTAGAATAACACTTAACAATTTAGACAGGCTATAAACAAGCAGGAATAAATGCAAAAGAAAAGATGCAGTTGAACACTTGGGCAGCAAGTAGCAGGAAAAAGCAAAGCAACATGAAGTAACAGAGTAGTAGGAAGAAACACAAATTAGAAAATATAAGCAGCTGAATAAAGTGTCTTTTTTAATAAAGTAAAAAGGGAGAGAGCAGGAACAGAAGGTAATTCAAGGTTAAGGGACTAAGGGTTTGGGCCTTCCCAAATGATCTCTGTCTCCACTCCACTAGCGCGGTAGTGTGCCCAAGCTGACCAGGTCCCTGAAACCATATATACGATTTAAAATAAAACCTACACCACCTAAAAAGAGGAATACCCACTCCCCTTGATTACTGAAGCCCGCGGAATCCTCTCCAGCAACTGTGCTGTGCTATTAAAACAGAGCAAAGTCCCTGAAACCATATATATGGTTTAAAATAAAACCTACACCACCTAAAAAGAGGAATACCCACTCCACTTGATTACTGAAGCCCGCGGAATCCTCTCCAGCAACTGTGCTATTAAAACAGAGCAAAGTCCCTACAACCATAAATATGGTTTAAAATAAAACCTACACCACCTAAAAAGAGGAATACCCACTCCCCTTGATTACTGAAGCCCGCGGAATCCTCTCCAGCAACTGTGCTATTAAAACAGAGCAAAGTATGTGTTAAGTATATAGATTTTAAGCTGTCCTCCTAGCCTATTAGTGAGTATCTACATTGTAAGGTACCTGGTCAGCCACAACACGTCTCTGTACACCCCACCTCTTACCCCCTCCTCACTCACTACCTGTCCAGACTCGTTCCTTGTTACCTACTTAAGTATCACTTGATTAGTCCTGACCACTTTTAGCCCCTATCTCCCCTCTCAAGCTACTACTAGTCTAACCCCTACTCCTGATCACGTTCTGTTCTCTCTCCTTACTCTGTCTTCTTACTACCACATAGCCTCTCCCCACCACTCACCTCTATCTGTACACTCCCCCCATTTTGTACTTCCTAGCCACACTAACTCTCATCTACTCTACTTCCCCCACTCAGCTCTCCATCAAAACAAATAGCCCTGTAACTATACTTCCCCCTCTCTAGTCTTATATTTTGTTCTATTCCTGCTAGTAGATTCCTTCAGAGCTCTGTGCATAAAATGTTAAATCATATCCACTATTTCTAGACACTAAAGAGCTCTGCCCTGCTGAAAAGCCTTTCTCTGATTGTTTTTCTTCTCTCACCGTGCCTCTTCCACAGCAGTGCTAACCCGCTCCGCTCACTTCACTCCCCTACCCTACCCCCTTTCCCACCCACCCCTGGGACTCTCAAACTTATACGTCTAGACCACACCCCCATCAATTCTCACCCCCAATTATCCTGTTACATCACTCCATTCAACTATAACCCATATTTCAACCACCAAACCTCCTAGCAATCAAGCACAACATTTATCACTACCACCACACCCACAACATCTACACCCTAACTTACTCACCAATTTTACTTCCAAATCAACTTTATCTTCACACTAATTCAAACATGTATAGCATACAACACCCCCTTCTCCATAAACTTTTATTTTATCAAGCAATTTTACTTCCAAATCAATTTTATCTTCACACTAATTCACACGTGTATAGCATACAACACCCCCTTCTCCATAAACTTTTATTTTGTCAAGCAACTATCTCCATCCTACTTCTGCTCTCTATACTCTCTTCCTATCACACCCATCTAAATATCACTTTTCCACTCCCGTGGCAAACCAAACCCATAACTTGTCACACACAACTTCTAAACTCTATTACAACCCCCAACTCTACATCCTTTCTAACCCAGTCTCTCTATTATAACAAATTAACAATAAAAACTAACACCCATACCTCACACAAGTTATCTAAAATTCTAAATAAACTCACCAAACTATACTTAAACTTACTCCTAAAACTCTCCTGCTGTGGAGACATTCACCCAAATCCTGGCCCTACCTCAACAGAAAAAGCCAAAATAAAGCTACCAACCTCCCATTTCTACAAGCCCAAAGCATCTCTCCTCCTCCTAAATATCAATGCAAGAAGCATACCAAACAAAATACATGACCTGCATGCCTTGTTAGCACTATACAAACCTGACATAGTGGTACTAACAGAAACATGGCTTAAACTTGATCACCACAATAACGAGATCATAGCCCCAGGTTATGATATCTTGCATAAAGACAGGACAGGGAAAAAGGGTGGAGGTGTAGCAAGTCTATTCCAAAGCCACCTCTCATTAGAACTACTTGACTATAACAATGAAGAAATCAACAACGTAGAACTTATCCTAGCCAAATTTAAATTAAACCCAAGCAAACAAATAATCATCGCAGGGGCATATATACCCCCAGGTAACAACATTCCCATTATGGAAAACATGTTAAGTTGGTTGTCACTCTCCCTCCCTTACGAAACAATACTACTAGGTTACTTTAACATAGATTGGGCCAACTGCTCCAAAGATTATCCCTCAGAGCATATCAAACTGTACGGGTTCTCCCAAATAATCACAACCCCCACTAGGACAGACAAAACAACCAAACGTCAATCCATTTTGGATTGGATTCTGGTATCTCACCCCACTTTTGTACATCAATCTGGCTGTTTACCTGACAGTCTAAGTGATCATCAACCCACCTACCTAATTAGGAGCAAGACCCAACACCTACCCAACCTACCTCTACTAAAAATAATATTCAATAAAAAAAGCTTCAGAGCCAATGACTTTAATAAAGCACTAAATTGCTGCAACTGGCTCCCTCTTAAACAACTACCTCTCAACGAAGCTGTACAGTACTTTAGCTCTACCTTCCTACATATCCTAGGCCATCATGCCCCTACTAGATCCATTAGGACAAAAACCCACCAAGCCCCATGGCTCACCAAAGAGACAAAAAAGATATTGAAAGAAAGGGACAAACTCTGGATAGCTTCCCACAAAAATTCAAACACTATCCTAAGGTCAAAGTATACAGAACTACGTAATACAGCCAAGAGACTAACTAAACTAGACAAGTCCAACTATTACAAAAACCTACAGGATAAATATAGCCATAACCCACATAAATTCTGGACCTCCATTAATAGACTACTTCACCCTGGAAAAGTATCCACTCCCACCCCTGTACTGCCAAACAACCAAGATGATATTCCTACTCAATTTAATAAAGTCTTTACAGAAACAGTTAAAAATCTAGCCAATACCCAGAAAAATAATGATACCCCTATACAATCTTCTATCGCCTATAACAGTCATACAAAAAATAACTTCTCTACCTTTTCCCTATAACCAGTGTCCACTAAAATGGTTGCAAACCTCCTTAGGAAGCTAAAACCAACTACACTAGCTGCCCATAAACTCCCTGCAGATTTCTTTCAGATAGCAGCAGACACCATATCCTACCCAGTGTCAATTCTTATTAATAGATCAATCTCAGAACACAAAGTTCCCACCCACTGGAAAATCTCCCATATTGTCCCTCTGCATAAAGGTGGCAACTCCTTAGAGCTAACCAACTATTGTCCAATTGCCACACTATCACCCTTATCAGAAATTCTAGAAAGAGTTGTCCACTTGCAACTAATGCAATATCTTCAGCAAAATAAACTACTATCCAACTCCCAACACGGCTTCAGACCCTCCCACAGCACAACCACTGCCCTTCTATCCTATACCAATACAGTCAATCACTTTAGAAACCAAGGTCTTTTCGTATCTTCCATCTTTCTCGACTTATCAAAAGCCTTTGACATTGTTAACCACAATCTGCTCCTCAATACTCTATCTAGTCTCAATATTTGACCCTCCACCATACTCTGGTTCAACAGCTATTTATCAGAACGCCAACAAGCAGTTCTCTGGCAAGAAAAACTGTCCCCCCTCTTACCAGTTTCCATAGGAGTCCCTCAGGGATCAATCCTTGGCCCACTGCTGTTCTCCCTCTTCACTAACGACATTTCTTCTTCACTACCCACTGCTACAGTAGTTCAATATGCTGATGACACCACCATAACCTGTGCTGCCCCCAGCATTAAGGAACTACACACCATCTCCCAATACAACTTTACCCTAGCAGAAACCTGGTGTACTAAAATACAACTTCTTCTCAACCCAAAGAAAACCAGACTAATACTATTCACCCCTGGCAGATCATCCAACTCAGACTATAACCTCACTATAAACTCCAAAAACAATGTTCAAATCACACCAACCAACCACACCAAACTACTAGGAGTTGACATTGATAACCACCTAAAGTATGATATCCATATAGCACAAACCATCAAAAAGGTCAACCGAAAACTGGGTCTGTTCTATAGAAATAAAAAGTTCATGACTAATCAGACCAAAGCCACTATTGCAAGAAGCCACCTCCTCTCTATCCTTCTCTATGCTTCCCCTATCTTAACTAACCTTCACCTGACTGAACTTCACAAAATGGAATCATGCTACAACAAAATTGCCAAATTTGCAACAGACTCCTCAAATAGATCCCATCACTGTCTTTCCCTAATGCAACTCGAGTGGCTGGAACTTCCTCAGCTACTTGGACTCAATCAAGCCATAGTTGCACATAAACTCTACTACTACCCTGAAAAAACTCCTGCCCTCCAACAACTAATTAAGCCCTACACCACCACTAGAGCCCTGAGATCTAGCAACCAAAATCTCATTCAAGTAATTAGACATAAAAATGAAGCAGGTAAATCTCTCTTTGCCTGCACAACAGCACAAACCTGGAACTTACTCCCAAACTGTATAACTAGCACTACTTCTTGCACCCATTTCAAACACCTCTTGAAATCCTACTATTCTAATATCTGGCTCTGCTCTTGCTATACCCCAGGGTGGCAATATCTATGCTCATTTGCAAGGACTATGCTACACTACAACATTTTCCTTTACTGAGCTGTACTGCTATCCCACAGATTCATCCTAACATTTCATCAATCTAACAGCAGTAAACATTCCAACACTTGTACTGTTCTGTACTATATCCCTTACCTGAAAAACACTCTAATCCATTTCTAGACTAACACAATACCTAACAGAGCTTATCTTACTCTCATCCTACCTATACCTTTATCCTATTTTATGCCACTGTGGGCATTTATTTACTTCTCGGTTATACTAAAGCATAAATGTATTACAACTTTATATTTACTAATCTTTCTACAAAAAAAAAAAATAAATTTTTTATATATATTTGTATTATTTGTACTAATTGTATATTCTACTAGAGTACTGACTGTATATTCTACTAGTGTTATCACATGCCATGTAAATGGTCCTCTGTACTACTTATAAATGTTAAGAATTGCTTTGTACTGTTTTAATCTAATATTGTATTGTATCATGGAGCTTTTCTCCCCGGGCCTCCGCTGAAAATGGACCTGTGTCTAGTTGGACTTCCCCGGTTAACAAAAATAAAATAAAAAATAAAATAAAAATAAAAATAGGTAGGTAGAATGAGCTAAAGAGGTGGTACTGGGAGGAGTGTCCCAGATCAAATTTAGAATAGGGGTGGGCAACTGCAAGAGCCACCAACTTTAAGAACACAACAGCAATAGGGTTTGAGGGTGGAAAAAAAGTTTTAGCACAGATCAGAAAACAATGCCAGCAAATATATAAATAATTCAGTCAAGCAAAAATAAAGACATTGCAGAGCTCTGAACAAAGGGCCAGAAAATGTACTTATCAGCGTTATATTTCCAGTTTGTTTCAGAAGCACTGTTAGTCAGAACACAAGGAGATTGTAGCAATGATGTTGGCACAGGTACTCCCTTTGTTCATTCTCCCATGCATATGCAAGCAACACACTCAGACATCCTCACATACATAGGCATTTACTGTACATATCACACACTCTCTCTCTCACAGTTAAACACATTTACCTATTCATCCATACACACACACTTGTCCCTGCATTATTGATCCCCTGACCTGCTACTGCTACTGCAATCATCCAGGCAGACATAATCTCTCACACAGTCATCTTACACCATTTATACCTCAACAGACATGCACAGACACGTACACCTGCACATGCTTGCATACTGTCTCTCTGTCTTTCTCTCTCTCTCACACACATCCCCCACCACTACTCTGAACTTCCAAATACTTAACAGCAGCATGAGATCATCTGTTGAAAATAATAGCAGAATGCAGCATTTTGGCCATGTCAAATGACACGGCCAACCATCCTAATTTACACAGCTGAATGCTTTTCTGAATTGTTTTGTTGCATAAATGCCTTTCCACAAGCATTTCTGGGAGGCAGTATGTGGCTAATTAACATTAGCTGCTTCCCAGAATGCTTCATTAGGATTTAACATGGCTATGTAGGGAGCCTATCTCGGTGATTTTGCCGATTGTGTAAAATCACTGCAGTTCACTTCTCTCTGATTCAGAAAGGGTTATTTAGTGGCTGGCCACTCATGTTAGGGCTTATTTCTCATGGTAGCCCTTTTTAAAAACTAACCACCATCTTTCTAAGAAGCAAAAATTTATCTAAATACAGTGTTTGACAAAAATCTTGAATTTTCTCCCAAAATATCCACTTGAAGATGTACTGTTATAAATATAGATGATTATGATTGGGTCATTATTCAAGACTTGGATGCCAAGAAATTCACCTGGGGAGTGAAGCTCAAGAAGTGAATCTTGACAGCAACATTGAGAACATATAATACAGGATTACAAGTTCTGACCTACTCATAATTCTTTGCATTGCTTTGAAATTTATCTTCTCCATGTACTCTATATTAATCAAAAATAAGATTTAAAAAAAAAAAAAGTGCAATATTTTGTTTCAGCTTTCAACATCAGTAAAGCAGTGGGGAAATGGTTGATGTCCTTACGTATTCCCCATGTAAGGAAGCAGTTGTAATCAAAGTACTGTGTGCATTTTAGCAGACAGCAGGCAGAAACGGGAGTTGAAACAAAGCTATTTCATGCCCAGCTGTTGCTATTTACTGGTCAGTGTGGTCTGCTTTTAATGCAGATCTAACCTTAACAACACAAAGGGGATGCTTAACAGTTAAGCATCCCTCTAAGCATTAAGATGGGGTCTTTTGCAGTAACAGCACTGAATCAGGATGTAATTTAGCCACTTTTTGAGGTAATCATGGCACTCCATGTACTACAGTATTATTCCAACTGCAACTATCAAATGACGTCTCAAAAACTAGTTATTTAATTAATATTTGCTGTTTTATTTGATGTATAAAATGCTGTGTGTATAATTTTCCATGTGAAAGTTTTTAAGAATGTTGCTGATGTTTTTGCTGAGTCAGTGTTCAGCTTCAGTGTATCCATAATCATTATTTTGAAAAATAAATTTCAAAATTGATTTTAACATTTTCTTTGTATTCAGTTAATAATTTGTCTAAACGTGATATAATATGGACATGTTTTCTTAATCATTGTATAATATTCTGTGCATATATTCTAATAGCATTTGGTATTTTCTCCAAGTTATTTATCTTATTCTCTTGAATTTTTCCATGAATGAAATGTGTTATTCCTTGAATATCTACTGGTCTTCTCGAATACACACACACACACACACACACACAGTGTATGTATATATATATATATATATATATATATATATATATATATATATATATATATATATATAAACACACACATACACACTCATGTTAATTATGTCTCTATAAATTGTAGTTGTATATTTTGAAACATTTCTACCAAACCATAAAATTTTCTCCTTCCATTTTACCTTTTTTTTCTTTATTAGTTCCTACTATCAAGCATTTTTTCACAAAATGGTTACTTTAAAAATATCCTGTTTTTTAACTTCACTGTGTTCATAAATAAGATGTCGTGCAATTAATAAAATATTTTCAATTGACATTTTCTAATATTATACATTAATATTCAGTTAACTGAATCAAATTATTTTTCAATGTGCAAATTAAAAGTTGTCATTTTATATCTGTTGATTTTAAGATTTATTTCTGCATAATTCTTTTATTTCTGTTATGCTGCCTTCCTTTGTCTTTTTTCATTTTTACCACAAAAGTAAAAAAACATCTAGATCATCAAGCTGACCATTTTCTTTCTGTTTTCACAGGGAACATTTAGTAGTCCAGCAAATCTGAAGAAGACTTTTAAGGTAAGATAATTATTGCTTATAAAATTAATTGCATGCCAACCTGAATGTCTATGGTACTGTTGCAGAAAATGTCTTTATCATATACTTTTTGCTTAATATGCTTCAGAAGCAAACAAGAATATGTGATGAACAAACTAGAAAGATGAGGTCACTGATTTTGCAGAGACAGGAGCCGTATAGAGTCCATATAGGTGGAAGGATGGTACAGTGGTCTAGTAGTAGTGCTGTCGCCTCACAGCAAGAGGTTCTCTGGTTCAATTTTCGGCTGGAGTGCATTCTGTGTTGAGTCTGCATGTCCTCCCTGCACTCGTGGGTTTCCTCTGGGTGCTCCGGTTTCCTCCAATATTACAAAGACTTGTGTCTGGAGCGTTTCTCCCCAGGCCTCCGCTGAAAATTGGCTTAGTTCCAAGTCAGACTTTCTCTGTAAACAAATGTTAATAAAATAAGCATATATAGTGCAGATTCCAGGTCATTTCAAAGATACTGATAATGCAGATGGAAATGGACTGTGTGAGTGATATATATCCACAGACTTACTTTCTGTAGATTACAAAAATTGAGTGAAGAAGAAGAAATAAGGCTTTTACTTGCACGTTTTACAAGAAGGACTAAGCCATTAAGCAGGTTTGTATTTTGCCTATCCTGTTTATCAGAAGCAGTTCTTCCTCTTTTAGGCCTGGCCTTTTTGCACATTTTCTCTATTTTATTTTCATGTTAAAAATTCATTGATTCAAAATATATGAAAAATTAGAGCATGAAGAAAGCCCATTTGATTTGAAGATCAGCACTGCCCTTGGGTTATGCCTAATCTCAAAATCCTCATAAAGACAGGAAATGACACTAGAAAAAAAAAATAACACAGCTGTCTAACAAATCTTTGAACTTCACAATGGGGAAGCTAAATCTACTTATGTTAGGCCTAAACAATCCTATATGGCGTCTCAACTCAGACACTTTTGTATAGTAATCTGAGACATTTCTTACTTTGTTAAAAACATCTATAGTAAATCAATACCCAGAATGGACCCCAATTGCCTTCATAATTTAAAAAAGATTTATTTCTTCCACTGATGCTGGTCCCCATTCTCTCCAGACATGTACCATACATGACAATGCCGTTGGTACCCAGCAACCAACTCATACACTACTCCCTTCACTGTTGCAGTCAGCCATTCCCATCTTCTAAGCAGTCACCTCAAAATTTGTGAAGCAACTGAGAGAAAAATTAGAAAGAAAATCAAACCCCAACCAAAACAGTATTCACCCATCCTTTCTCTGGCAGGCCATATCAGTCTCTCATTGACATCAAGTGTTATCCCCCTAATTCAGTTTAAACACTTCTTAATCATCTTTTTAAACAAATTTATTGAATTATCACTTAAGTCATAGGCAAACATACATATCTATAAAAGAAAACAAACCATGTTAACATGCTCACATTTATCCAGTTACTATCAAGCCAACATTACTTAAATTGATCAATTCCTGTCTTCCCTCAAACTTCACTCCTCCTTCAAAATATTATTCTGTGTGTATTGTTTCCACAGTTTCCATTTTTTCTATGTAATTTGTTCCTACTCATTTCTAAAGATCCTTTTTCCAGTTCTTTACAATATTTGCTACTTCATTTGGTTTAGACTTTGATTTCCATTTTCTAGTAAATGCTTTTTTGACGGCCACCAGAATTAGACTTAGCAAGGCCTTACTATGTCTAGACAATTCAGATCCTGTATCCCAGCTCAAAAAATAATTTCCTTAGTTACACCCATTTGCCTACCCAATATTTCTGACAGAGTACTCTGTAGCGAGTTTTTCTAATGTCTACCAACTCATTATACTCCCAAAACATGTATTCACACTCACCTTTTTCTTCCCTGTCACACCTCCAACATTTGGCATCTTCCAGAGGAAACATTCTTTGGAGTCTGCTTAGGGTATAAAAATACCAATGAAAAAAAACTTCCAAGCAAAAATGCTGATTCTTTTAGACTTTGTGTCATATTATGTCCTCCCATCATTTCCTTATGAATTCCTTATCCAGTCTCTCTTCCCAATCTTTTCTAACCTCTGCTAATTGATTTCTATAGTTACCATGCAATATTTTGTATGCCCTGCTGATATCCCTTTTTTAACAGCAACTTATGTTCTGGAATCATCTAAAAATTCTACCAGCACAGGTCTGTCACTTAGGAATCCCCTGTCCCTTTCCCTTTGCCTATAGTCTGACAGTAATCCCCCATAGGGATGGTAGTCTCCTCTCCCTACACTTTTACCTTTCTGCCTCTATAGTTATTTGCTCCCAATACATTGGTTCCTTTACTAGTTTTTTCCAGTAAATTCCAGCTCCCTCCTGCCTATTCTCTGTATCCCTAATTGTAATAATCCCTATCAGCAGAATTTCCTTTCTTCATTCTTGTGTTGGCTTAGTTCTTAGAATTATAGGATCAGAGGAGATTACTAGGCTATCGACCCAAGGTCATTTTAAGCCTAGCCTTTTCAACCCAATGTAATACCATAGAGGTACTAGTCAGTACCCAAGATTGCATTTAGTGATGACTGCCCATGTCCAGGAGGGTTGTGGGTGCTATCCCCTGGTAAGAATTTATGATGCCCCATCCACTCGTCCAGGTTCCTCTTGAACTTTCTGCTTCTTTATAAATATAATATTTTGTATGGCTGTTGTTATTTTCTTTGCGGAACTGCATTAAAAATCCAAAATTTCTTGAATCCCACCCCCCAACTTCATCATCACCCTTTTCTACTTTGAACTATAGCTTTCTGTTTGTGTTATGTATTTGAGCCTTTACTGTGAAACTCTAAAATACCCCTTCAAATCCTAAACCATTGTGTTCTGTTGAAAGGATCTGCTTATCCCACATGACCCATCTCCTCTTCCCCTCCCAGATAAAATCCTTCAACTCTTTATTAATTACTGTCCACAGCACAACTTTCCTCTGATTGATAGAAATATGCCGGATGTGTGTATAAAACTATAAGGACTAAAAACATTTCCACTGCTTGTGTCTTTGTTGTGCATATTCATAGACAAGGACTTCCAGTTTCTCAGTTTATGTATTATCTTTTGTTTAGTCCCTTCCCACATATCCTTAGCTGCAAAACAGAATCCTTTTCAACCAATACTCCTAAGTACTTCATTTAATCATATCCCCATAAATATGGGTATTGTTGAACCAATTCATGTGTGGGTACGTAATTTACAGTTATATTCTTTGTTTTGCCTTCATTCATTTTATATCCTGTAAAGACTTGAAACTATCTCAGAATGTTTCACAACACTGAGATGTTCTTTTTCTGTTTTTATTAGGTACAAAATAATATCGTTTACAAATAAATCCAACTTTTCTTGATTACGATACAAACTATATCATTGCATTTCTGAGTCCTTTATTTTGTATGCCAAATGGCTCTAAATTTAAAGAAATAAAGGAAAAAAGTACACCCCTGCCTGGTTCCTTTGTTCAGACACACCTTACCAGAGAGGAATCCTCCCACTTGCATTTTTGTCTCTGATTCTTCATCTGTCCTGCTAATTAATCTTATTATTTTATGAGGGAATGCAAATGCTTCCTTTGCCCTACTCATAAAATTCCAGCTTACTCTGTTGAATGCTTTCTGTGCATCAAGACCCACCAATAACAGTGGCATTTTCTTACTTTCTGCTTCCCTCTGGATCATCGTTCCCTTAAGGTTGTTCATTGTTTGCCTCCCTCTAAAAACACATTTATCCATGTCTATCAGTTTTAGCAACACCCATGACATTCTTTTAACTACTGTAACCATATACACTTTATAATATGAGTCAAAGTTGAAATAGACATATTTGAGCTGTGTTTGATGGGTCTTTACCATCTTTAGGCATTACAGTCACCACAGCATTCTTCCAGGATGTTGGTGCTTCCCCTCTTTTTATATTACTGTTAAAAGAACTTACAGAGCTGTATCACTTGTCCCTCTTTTAGCTTCCAAACTTCCACATGAATACCATCTATTCCTGCAGATTGATTATACAGCACAGTTTTCATCTGCGTTTTTATTTCTACATTCTTCTGCTTTATACAGATGTTCATAAAATTTCTGAAGTATCTGTAAAATTTCTACATGTTCTCTGTTTTTTTTTCTTTTTGTAAGCTAAGTTTAGCAACATTTTTTTTTTCTGATTTCTGTTACCTAAGTTGTTGTGATAAAAGTTTTTGTGTTCTGGAGTTATCAAAAAACAGTTGCTTAACAGCAGTCTTTCTAAACTCAAGCATATTACCCAAATGCTCCCTTATTTTCTCTTTAGTACTCTGCATTTGCACACCTTAGTCTGCATATACTTTAAACTTTGTCAGTCCCTCTAAATAATTCTTACTTCTTAACCATATCTGTTTTTCTTTTATTTCTACCCTATGTTTAAACTCCACTTTTGTTTTGTCCCACTCACTAGCTATAACTTCTAGAGAAATTTTTGTCTTCCCTAATAACTCTTAAATAATTTCCACTACCTATTCTTAAATTCCTCTCTTTTTGACATGTAGATAAGGAAGCACCAGTGTCTCATTTGTAATTCATTACCCTGCATTTTTATCTTTGTTGTTATTAATGCATTATCTGAAATAGTTGTTGATTGTGTGTCAAAGCTTTCAGTTAAATGCACATGTTCCTTTGAAATATGATTTATGTCTTGTCTAGCCCAGTTGTACCTTGGGAAGTAACATGTAAATTCTTTCAGTTCGTTCTACTGAATTCACATCTTCCATAACACTTACTGTCATAAATCTACCTTATTTTGTTATATTTTCCTTTCCAGGTCCTCCAGATACATCTACAGTGTTGCAAATCATGTTTCAGTTCCCACTTATAAGTAATATTCCTCACTGAAAGCAGATTATTTCTCCCAAATATTTCTTTAGCTCTGTAATAGCAGTTTTAGTTGGAATATAAATACATGCCAGCATAATCATTTTCCCTTGCCAGTAGCACTTTACCACAACAAATCTAGTATTACTATATTTTTCCCTTCTTCTATCACTGTTGGATCTCCTCTAGCAATTAGTACAAGCACTCCCTGTTTTGTTTGTCCATAATGATCTGCTGAAATCCATCCTGAAATCCTTTATCAAATTCACATGCTCTTTGCTTTCCAAGTGTGTCTCCTGTAGCATTGCTATTTGTACTCTGCATTTCTTAATATAATTCAGTGTTCTTTCCTTTTTTCTGTACCTGTGAGACCATCCACATTCCAAGATAATATGGGAAGTATCGTCATTATGGCAGGAAGTCATTGTTCCCACCTATTTTTTATATATATATATATATATATATATATATATATATATATATGACTCTTTTTTTAAAGTCTTTTTCCAGCTTGTGTTATCTGCACACACTAATGTTTGTCAAGTTATTCATTTAAACAGTTGACCCTTGTCATCTCCATTCGAACCCAAGTCACATTCCACAAGACTTCCTGTTGCAATGAAAAACCTTCAAACAAAAAAAGTCCCCCAAAACACCCCACAACCCATTAACTTAAAATAATCTCATAAAACTATGTAAAATTTTTAAACAATTAAGTCCATCCCTCCTGACAGAAACAACTGTCCCATCCCGACAGCTGCACACACAGGCAAAACCCAACCTAAAATTAAGGTTATCCATGCTAAGACACATGGCACAGCCCATGGTTGCACCCACACCAATTGCAGTCTGCTCCTGTACCATCCCCATTCCCCTCCCAGATATGATAAACAATTTGAATGTTTTCAGAACACATTACCTTTTAATTTTAAGCCAAAGTAAACTGGCTATTTTTAAATAAAACTAAATTATACACTGCTTTAATAAATGCATTATTTTTTTAGTTACCAGAAAAGCTGCTATCTCTTATTCACTTCCAATAATTTCAAATTTTATTTTTTTACTAAACCTACCTTTTACTGTTATGTTTCTCTCAGTCAGCAATGTCCAGATGTCTCAGTTTATTGCTTTCACATTTGTTCAACTTGTTTCCATGTAAACAAGATCAAAATGTAGAGCTGCCTTCAGCTCCAGATTTCTCAACTGTCACTGAACGTTTATTTACTTGAAGAAAACTATTTATTACATTGTGGTCTCTCATTTTTTAAAACCCACTCACATTCACATAGTCATTAGATTAAGCCAAGGGCATTAAGGGTTCTTATTACATGAGCGAATGCTAGAAATAGCAAACTTGTCAAACCCCAATGCACGAAGCCACAGCATATCGAAGGAACAGATCAGCAAATTTTTTCCCAGGGGAAAAAATTCACTGGGCTGTTCTCTGGACTTTGCTGTTTTCTTCACTGTGGTGCAGTCTTGGAGTTGGTATATTTAAGGTGGGGGGTGTGGGTGGCACAGCCCCCCAATTTATGTTGCCTGTACATTCTTTTTTGATCAGCAAATGTTTTCCTTGTGAAAAAATGTGCCGAATCGTTCCTTCGAAATTTTGTGGTTTCGTGCATTTGGGTTCGATAATAGATCGTTCGCTATTTCTAGTGTCCGATCATATAATATGAACCTGGGAATTAATCCAGACATTCACACATGCAAAATATAAAGAAAATATTTCAATTATACATATATTAGAATCATTCCTCTTTTGCACACCATCCCACACCCCAGCAGCCCAGGATTAAAACCTGTTGACTTAAACATGATTTTGTCCAGACTGTCTTCTCTTTTTAAATTGCAATGCCTGTATTTTTTAAAACTAAAAAAAGAGAGAAGTAAAAAAAGCACCTTTTACTTTAGTATCTTTAGCACCTACAACAATCACTTAAAATATTTTACAATAAATGCATGCAACTTATATAATAAAATGTTTTATACATAAACTACTGTTAAGAACAAAAGTTAGTTTCCCTCTTTCTCCCACTTTTTTCTCATTTTGTGTACTTCCAAACATTAATGACATAAAATGGGGTTATTGCCTGTAAGTCCCCCCAACAAGTTTAACAAATTCAACAAAAATCCATTCTTTGTCATATTGCACAAATGTGAATTATTCTTTTAGAGTTTCACATTTATTCATTAATTTCAGTGCTGCTGGTCTTTTTTTCTGTTCATCTCCATCTCACAATGCCAAACTCTGGTTCAAATCCAAGGTACTTCAGATTTTTCTAGTCAATTCCTGTACTTTGTTTCTGTCTCTCAAGCATTTTCCTTTGGAACATTGGAAAAGGTTTCACTGGCAAAGTCTCTCTATGAGCTTTGCCATCAGAAAAATGAGAAGCAGAGTCTGTTTCTGTTTGATGGCTTACCCCTTGTTGGACAAACATTTATATTTCCCCTTTAGCTTGTTTCCTGTCTTTTGTTACTTGAGTTGATATACTCTTTCAGTATTTCATTTAATTTAATCACCTCTGAGTGCATTTAACTTATTTTTCCTCTAAATTACTGAAATCCATGTCTTGTACCAAAGTTGGAGATTGAACTGCTTTTTACTGAACAGCTGTAGGATTCTTTTGAGACTGTGTTTTCTGTTTATATTTTTTGGTTGATGTTCTTTCAGGTTGTCTAAATTTCTTCTTTGCTGGCATCGAGACATGTACTTGCTAGCCAGCAACTGAATTTTTCTCAAGCTGACAATATCAGTGGCTGTTGTTTCTCAGTTTTTGTTTTCACAATGGGAGAGCTGAATTTAAGCTGTTAATCAGTGTGCAGCCATCTTGAATGTCTCAATTTCTTAATCATCTTTATCACAATGAAAGTCATCCCCCACTTCCCCTCACGACTTCAGCTCATATCAGCTATTTGCCCTTTACAAAAAATATTTAAAAAATGTATATAACCATTTTTTCTCCCTGGACCTATGCTGAAAATGGGCTTTGGCTCAGTCAGGCCAAGTAAACAAATGGCAGATAAATACATGAAAGTGAACTACGTATTAGTGCAGAACATGGGTTTAGTGGTGGACATAGCAATGATGAACATCTGTACTGCTTCTGATAAAATATTCACAACAGTTGAGAAAGGTCGGCTAACTGATAATATATTTATAGAATTCCCAGTTAAGCCCTTAATTGTAGTCCTTGTAAGTTTGGAAATTAAACTACTATTTGAAGGTGAAATTATACTGAGTTTGAAATTACAGTATCTTAAGAGTGTTATCTTTAATTCAAGGTATAGTAGCAGGGTGTGAGCAAGAAATGTTAAGGGTGCATGGTGGGGCAAAGCTCCCTACAAAATGCTTCAAAGGTGTAACATTAAGTTTCAAAATTTGATATCTCGTGTTTAATTCATATTTTATTTTTCAAAGTGTCAGGATTTGCAAAAATCAGGTCTTGCTCTCGTGATATGCAGCCTACTTTATAGTCTTCAGCAGGACATTTAAAACTGACTGCAGATCAGAGAGCACAGGCCATGTGCTGTATCTTTAAGGAGCAGGTAAAAAAATGAGAGTGCATGTATGAATATCAAGCACGTGTCATTCCTGGTGCCATTTTAAGAATGCAGCCAAGGAGTAAGCATGTATGAATACAGCATTTAGTTTGTATATAAGTTACTTAAGTTAAAGTCAGTAAACTTCTATCATGATGTGTTTGTATAAAATAAGGCTGCTTAAACAGAACCCATGAAGACTCTTCTATTGTGTCCAAAGTAGGAGAGAGACATGGTGTCAGAACCGGAATCACAGAGAAAAAGATTCGGAGCCATGAGGTGCAAAGATGACAGGTAAAGTAAGAGAAACAAGCACGAAACTGAGCAGGAAACAAGTAAAGGTAATGAGAATACACACAAACTACTTGTTTCATAAAATGAACAAAACAGGGCAGTACAAGGACACAAAACTCAAAATTAAACAAGCGGGAAGCACAAAAGGCTTATTAACTAAGGGAAATGCTTAAAGTAAAGGTATTTGACGAAACGTTTAACAGAAAAGTAAAACGAGTATGTTTAAAGGCAAAACGGGCATGTTTAGAGTAAAACGAGCACAAAAAAAGTACATTGGGCATGAAAAGAGATTAAATGAGCAAATCAAATATAATAAGGGCAAAAATGGGCACGCTAAGCATAAACAAAGCAAGGCGACTGCATGTTTTTTGGCAAAGTGCTCTGTTTTGGCATAACTACGACTTCATACTGTAACAAGGGCATAAAATTATTCGAATGTATCTCAAAGTGTTTGAAAGTTACAGTGTGTGCTTATTACTGCGCATGTATTTCAAAGAGTTATTTGTGTGCAAGGTGCAACTATTTCGTAAAGTACAGTCGAAGTATAGCCATTTCGAAAAGTTTCTTGTGCTGGGTGTGTTTATTCCCAAAGTGCCACCATTACAACGTGTTTCTTGCACTGTAGAGAATTGCCTAGAAAGGTACTGCTATTTTGGGGAAGTTTCACAATGTTGTGCACAGTTTATTCGCAAAATGCCATTACTTCGAAATGTTATCGACTCTAAGCTTCTCCTGCTCAGTTCATTCGCATCATACAGTTATTTGAAGTGCTTCTTAAAATGATGATAAATGCTTTAGCAATACAATAAGTTCAAAGGTGCTGCCCTAGAAACTTATTTTGCAAAGTCCAGTTACACAGAGCCTTGCATTGTGAAGGAATTTGATGTGTTTCTTATACTAAGAGGTGATTTCGTGCAATACAGTAATTTCAAGAATATTACAGTGCCCAAGAGATACTTTTTTGCAAAGTTCAGTTGTACAGAGGCTTGTTGTGCTATTGAGCAAAGTTACAAGTACTGGCATAAAATTTCTGGCATATGTGTATGTGCATCTGTTCTTGCCTATTTGTAAGACCCTTCATTGGTATGTGTTAATATGGCAGATGGATTTCAAAAGCCCTTACCTCTTGTATTTGATCAGAATATTGCAGAGAATTGAAGAATATTTATTTATTAACATTTGTTAACCGGGTTAGTCCAGCTGAACCAGGGCCCATTTTCAGTGGAGACCCAAGGAGAAAATCTCCAGAAAATTAATTACAAAAGTCGCAAAGATATAATCAACAGATAACATAAGTCTACTAGCAAGTAATAGCATGACATAACATAAGTCTATTAACAGGTAACAAATCTACAGTATAAATATTAAATATTAAAAAAGACAGAGTATGACATTCAGTGGAATACCATACATAAGGTAATTCCAATGTACAAAGAGTAAATAGTAATGTAAGAACCTATTATTATGTATTTATTTATTTTGGTGCATTTAGAAATTGGAAAAAAGAGGAGAAAAGTAACAGAAAGTGCAGGTTATATGAGGAAAAAGAAATTATGTTGATAAGAAGGGAAATAACTCAAGTGGGGGGTTGACAAGGGCAGGGCCACATTCTTTTTAGTGAATGTTTAAGTTCTTGTTTGAACAGGTATTTTTGAGGATTGCTTCTTATATTGAGAAGGTGTAAGTTCCAAGCATGGGCTATGGAGTATTTATAAAGGTACTTTCCAATGTTTTTATTGGGTTTGTATATATTAAGAAGGTGTTTGCTGGTAGTACGGAGGTGGCATTGGGGGTTATAGTAGGACAACAGATTAGAGATGGAGGGGCAGAAAGAGGGATCATTCAGGATAGTGTGTGCAATTTTTAGTTGAAAAAGAAGTAGTTGTTTAGGGGATTCATGCCATTGGAGTGTCTTAAGGGCGAGGCAGTGATGGGATTTGTATGGAAGACTGGAGGCAAATCTGGCAATTTTTTTATATGTTTGCTCTAGTTTGGAGAGGAGAGATGTTTGAACATTAGTAATGATAGGGGCAGCTTAAAGAAAACAGGGTAGAAGGGAGTGACTGAGCTAGGGGAGAGTTTGGAGGAGGGTGTAAGAAACTTTTGGTTGCGATAGAGTTTCTGGTGGGTTGCTTTTATACATTGTTGGATATGTATATCGAATTTTAGTTCATCATCAATGATTACTCCAAGTAGTTTGGTGTGGGGTTCAGGTTTGATAATGGTGTTGTTGAGGGAGGTGATTGAGAAGGAGGGTTTGCGCAAAGCAAGTATTGTAGGAAGTAACAGAAGGAGTTTAGCTTTATGGATTTAGTTTGAGTTGATTATCAGAAAGCCAGGTTTCGGCAAAGGAGAAGGTGCGTTGAGTGAGAGCTAAAAGTTCAGGAATGCTGTGGGCAGAGGGGATGCGAGTGGAATCGTTGGCATATTGTGGAAGTGTTGAGAGGTTAGTAGCAGAGTGAAGTTTGTTAGTGAAAATATTGAACAGGAGGGGGCCAAGGATAAATCGTTAAGGGATGCCAGTGTTTACTGGGAGGAAAGGAGAGAGAGGACTGTTTGTCAGTGAATAGACTGCTGCCTGCTGTAAAGGTAGCTAGAAAATCAGTTAACAGAGCAAGTAGAGAGATGAAGGTCAGAAAGTTTATTTAGAAGTTTGGAATGGGAGACAGTATCAAAGGCCTTAGGCAGACTGAGGAATAAACAGGAGACAAGCAAGTTATTGTCGCGGGCTTCAGCTACTGTTTGGGTGAAAGAGAGTAGTGCAGTGGCTGTACTATGGTGGAGTCTAAAGCCATGTTGGGTGAGAGTTAGAGGGTTGTTGTCAATAATCTGTTTGAGTACGATATTTTTATGCAAGCAGCATATTCAGATAAAGATGCACTCACCAAGGTATTCATTTTCCTAAACCTAGCTTGGTCAGAGGCCATAGAAAGAGAGCGTTCGTTTATATATGCACCGGCAGTATGTGAAGGAGAAGTTGAAAACCATTTTATTGTTGTACAGGCTAAGTTAAAGGAAGACCCAGAGTGTTTGAAGTGTAGTTCAGAGAAATGTGTAACCCCAGTTCTTGGTCCTATTGTGTTCTCATTATTCATAAATGATATTATAGCCACAGTGTGTCTGTTTGTGTGTCTGTTTGTGTGTCTGTGTCTGTGTGTGTGTCTGTGTGTCTGTGTGTGTGTGTGTGTGTGTGTGTGTGTGTGTGTGATATATAAAATTAACATTCTGTGTAGATCACATTCTTCTTAGCTGTGCAGGGCCTTCCACTTCCTAGATCAAAGGGAGCTACAAAAAAGCTTCAACACCTTACATCACTGACTTGTAGTCAGCCACCTGGCTCTCAGTACCTAAGTAATTGTCACTGTGCTGCTTGGAAAATTCAGAAAGTTAGCTAATAACCACCCTTTAACCGTATTCTGAATTCTGAGAACATTCAGATAATGCAAGTACATTGGCATCATACTAGACTTTAATCTTTCTACCAAAGTCTACTCCGTGCTAAATATAGATAAAAATCAATACCCAGCTAAAAGGCTTTTTTCTGTTGTCAGCCGTCTGTGAAAAAAATGTTTAGATTGCCAAGGCAAATGTAATTGCTTTTCAATAAAGATATGTAGCAAATATGCTGTGAATGAAGATTTATATTCTCACTTGTGAGCACACACACATGTACACATTATTAGTCAGAGGCTAGTGATTCGTATACTATCTCTTTCTGTTAGAGGAAAGACTTTTGCTTAAAATGTCGAAATTTTCGTCTTAAAGACAGCCACATGGCACAGATACTAACAATGACTCAACAGGAAGTAAAAGAGGTAGGGAATCCAAACCATATGCAACTTGTCAAAAGAGACAGTGCTAACCAAGTATCTGCCAGTGTTGATCTATTCCAGGGTAACCGTTTGCATTATCAGTAAATAATGTAGCCCATTTTACTAAGAAGTTGTTCATCACTTAAATACACTCTGTCTGTTCATTGTAGTGTAGGACTTTTGATAAAGACTAGTGAGCAGTTCATAAATGTATACAGTCTCTTGCACCAACACAGAATAGTGAGAAAGAGAGCCTGCTTCAAAGTGACACAGATAGCTAACACTTGTGTAATTTTACCTGTGATTTTTTCAGCTACTACTGAATAAATTTACAGATTAGTAACGCACAGCTTCAGACATCTTTTCATCAGAGGTAGTTGTGAGCCCAACTAAGTTTTAGGCAGTCTTTTTCTGAAGCTGTCTGTTCAACAACTTTTGTTTGAATTTCAGCCTAAGCTAGTGCAGAGGGATAGAGCCCTCACTGTAACTCAGTGACCTGAGTTTAACTAGCGGCAAAGGTGCTTGGTGGTACAAGCAGGAAATATGGGCATATCTGTCTGGTGTGTGTGTGTGTGTGTGTGTGTGTGTGTGTGTGTGTGTGTGTGTGTGTGTGTGTGTGTGTGTGTGTGTGAGAGAGAGAGAGAGAGAGAGAAAGTGTGTGTGCATGTGTCATAAACTGATTGTTCACTGTTTTTAGCAGGGGACAGGTTAGAATGTGTTTGCTATGTTTTGAAAAGCATTTACAACCTCTTGTGTTGCCATTTTAAATACCTGTAGATTTGATATGGCATCGATCTTTCTGGTTCAGTTTTCAATGCTGACCCCTTACCCATTGTTGTATGGGACTGCAGTTATTTTCAACATTGGTATCCCAGGCTTGCCTGACACTGGTACCATCAGCATTGTCCTCAATGCCAAGCATTCCAATCCTGACTGCTCAAGCAGTCAGATCAATCTTGTGTGTCTCAGCACCAACTGACATTTATTATTATGTGTCACTGTATTTGATGACAGTTATCACAGAACAGATGGCTACACGGAATTTGAATCCATTGACCCATTTGGCATATCCACTTGTCAGCTGGACTGCAAATGATGTTGAGTATGTCCCACTAGTCATCAGTGACAGATTTTGGCTCTTCTAGGTTGCCTCAGCCCTGTCCACAAAAGACAAGCCTGCAGCAGCTTGCCTTACCAGGCTAGGTGTCTAAAAGTTCCTCTTCCTCCTCCCCCTATAGGAGCTGCCCTTATAAAGACCAAGGAAAGTCCTACAAAACTCAAGAATAAGAACTTCCCTTTAGAGTTCCCTGTGACAGATGTAGATGAGGATGATCGAGTCAGTTCCCTAGGATCACCTTCAGATGACACAACATTTTGCAAATGTCTGCACATGATAAAAGAAAAAGAGAAGAGGTGGCCCCACAAATACAGTCCCTTCATTGCATTCTTAAGAACTTGCTTGTTATTTTTCCTGCCTATCTCCTGGGTAGTTCCCCTACTGGTGAATATTTTAAAAATAGCATCAGTGTGAGATGGGACCACCCAGACATATTAATCACAATCCCCACAAAAGATGGACAGAATTACACATATGCCCAGAGATTGTACAGTCTAATCTCAAAGACCCAAGAGCTGGACTCGACTATCTCTTCAGATTCCAGGTGTTCCACTCCTGTGAGGGAGTCCAGGGTGATCGACAGATTCAACAAGTGAATGCTCATGCCCTCCACACTTTAATTAAAGGCACTGGTCAATTTACCATACGTGGCTTATTTACAAAGAAAAGTACCTGCTGAAATGCTCCATGTGTTGGAGAAGCTAACACGAGTCGCTAAAATAGAAGCTACAGGGCAGGTTACAGCTTCCACCAGTATGAAGAGCCACATGGTCCATGTAATGTACAGTATAGTGAAACATCGCTGAGGATAGAAAGGTGACCATCCTGGATTTAATATAAAATAGCAGGTCAAGGGCACAGAGGGAACAGTGCAAATCCCTCGGAGCTCTGGGACTGAAATTTCAGCCATAGTGACGTTCATGTAATAGACAACAGAGGAAAAATATTGAATGTGTTTCAGATATAGCTCATTGAAGCACCGCCAGGTGAATGTTGTAAGTATAGCCGGCTTTAGGCACCAGCGAACCATGCGGTTGCTGGGGGCCCCTGTTCCTGGGGGGGGCCCCCAACCAGAGCAGGTTGCCTTACCCTGATATTTTGCAGCAGATCTATCAAACCAACAAAAGCTAGTACAAGTCTTGTATGCTTAATAAACCAGATAGGTAATAACTCATATTTAAAATTCAGTGATATCACTGGTTATAGTAACAGTGTTTTATCAAGCAACAGGCTTCACAATTCCATTAAATATTTTATCACTGATACGGTACCCTTGGCTTAATTAAACTTTGCCAGTGAACATTCAGCCCACTAAAACTAACAACACAGCCAACTTTAGATACTTGCAATACCCGTGGCTGCAAGGGAGCCCCCTTAGTCATCCTTGACTGTGTGTGGGGGGGCCAAACAAAAACTGCTGCTGGTTGGGAAAAAATGAAGAGAAAAAATGTATTAATTTCATGATTATGCTCTTTAACCTGAACAGGTCTGTGATATGACCCTGTTAGGATAAAGCTGATAATGAACATAAACAAGTAAGCACTAGAGAGATAGCAGCCCAGAGTGACTGTTCTCAGTGCAAACCTTGGATTTTAAGAAAAGCTGATGCTTCTGATCTTCAGGGACGGTTAACACTGACAGAATACCAGCTACTGCAAATTTCAACTTCTTTGCAGAAAAATTCATTGCGATACTTATAATAGCGGAATAAAGGCTCAAAATCAGGAACATGTTCCAAATATTACACTAATTCAGTTAAAAAGTTAATAGTATAAATACGTTGTTTTTCATCAGCTTTCATTTTTTGGACAAATAAGTATAAAACTTTGATGTCTGGATTTATTGGCTGTCTTTAATCCTGAATGATTTACAAGCAAATCAAAGTTTTTACAAAGGATAGAGCAAACCTATGAGAAAAATCAGGGGAGGTAAATAAAAGTGACTTACCCCTGCTGCTGTTTGACGACTGCTGAATGGCAGTCACTTATCTGGTGTGACAATACCAGTGTTGCACAGGGTATTGCTATTTGTGGAAATAAGTGCAAAACTAGTATTGCTATGGCTTTTGTGTGTGTGTGCGTGTGTGTGTGTGTGTGTCTGTAAAAAATATCAGTGATTTTTATCTGTGCATCCACCCAGTAATGCCAGGACACACAGACATTATTCTTCTGGGTATCAGTTAAAATGTAGCTAACATATAATTATATTTCAAAAGTGAGGTATAAAATGTCACAGAACACTTAGACACTTAGATCTTCTAAGAGTCTGGGTGCCCCCACTCCCCAAACTGCATAAATGGAAACATGGGGCTCCGTTAATATTCCTTGACTGTGTGGGGGCCCCACAAAAGCTGTTGCAAGTTGGGGAAAATGAGGAGGAAAATGTATTAATTTTCTGATTATGCTCTTTAACCTGAACAGGGGTGTGATATGACCCTGCTAGGATAAATCTGATAATAGTCTCTGCCCTCAACTGCACCCCTTCTAAAACCAGCTCTGATCAGATGTGTGTGTACAGAAAACAGCTGTAGATTACGTTTGTCTGTGTGTGTGTGTGTGTGTGTGTGTGTGTGTGTGTGTGTGTGTGTGTGTGTGTGTGTGTGTGTGTGAGGGGTGGACAGTGTGGTTATTACTTCTTTAATTGTCATCACAGTCAAACCTTACAGGTGTGCACATGAGGTTATTATAGCTTGTATTTGGCCTGAGGACAGTGTGTTCATTCTTTTCTTTTACTTTTCTGTCAGACCTCAAAGGTGTACAAAGAAGGTTATTATAGTTTGTGCAGGGACAGTGTACTGTCTAGGACAACAAAATTATTTTTTTCACTTTCCTCACAATCACACTTCAGGCATGTATGCAGGTAGCTGCCTTTGACAGTTGGGTTTGAGGAATGAGGAGGCATGCAATGTATATGTATGTCAGCAGTCACTTGAAATACATGACTGTAGAAATATGAATCTCTACTTCCATCGCAGTCTAACACCAGAGGGATTCATACGCAATCCTTTTTTTTGGGAGGGGGGAGCATTTCCAAGATAGGACCTCTATATTCAGACAATTGCCTTGTTAGTTTATTATGAGTTACTATTTTGTCATCTTTGAACATTAAGCCTTTGGTACAACCTGAATTAAAAAGTTGGGAAAATGCTCTAAATGTATTTCAGAACATGCATAACCCAAATGCTTCTGGTGGCTCTGGCTTAACTGAATTATTTTCTAAATGGTTATTACTGTGTTTACTTGGTCAGGAAAGGTGTGTTGAAAAGATGCAAGGAAAATGAAAGCCGAACAGCAACACAATTTCTTTCCTTAATCAGAATTTCTGTTCAAGCCATCACTGGATGAAAATGTTGTGTAAAAAGAAAAAAAAAAACTTTAAAATGCACTTTAGAGCATATAGGAAGACATGGCTTCTTGAAAAAGTTGAAGAATAAAGCAAAATTTGAGAAAGGAAGAAAATAATAATGTGCACAGCATGGGAAGCCCAAGATGATGGCAGAAGGGTGATCGGGGGAAGATTGGAGGGTATTTTGTGTGTGTGTGTGTGTGTGTGTGTGTGTGTGTGTGTGTGTGTGTATGTGTGTGTATATGTATATGTGCGTGTGTGTGTGTGTGTGTATATGTGTGTGTGCACGCGTGCGTGCATGTGTGTGTATATGTGTGCGTGTGTGTGTATGTATGTGTGCGTGCGTGTGTGTATATGTGCATGTGTGTGTGTGTTGGGTGGCTGAAACAGTAGGCCTAGGGGCCATTTTACCTAAGTCCAGACCTGCACATAGAGTTCCTGCAATGTATCATTGGTACAACTAAATTCTAGTAACTGTAAATGCCCCTTTGTGAGATGGGGCAAATTAGTGTGGTACACAGGCCTGTCGCAATTAAGAGCATTGTAGTTGCAGGTCAGTCATTTTGCAGCATGAACTAAAAGGTTGCTTAGGAGGGTTATCAGCGATAGGGTGATACATAGACTGGAAGTGCCTAGGGGGCCCCCAACTTGACATCTGCTGTGGGGGCCCCAAAATGCTAACACCGGTCCTGGCTGTAAGGGAATGGGCTTAGCAAGGTAACTTCCAGCAGAATTGCCAACAGAGATTTCATGGTGATTGCCACATGCTGGGATGACTGAGTCAATCCCTGAGGTATGTCTGACTGCTCCAGTAGGGAAGCAGTTGGGGAATACCTGTCCATACAACTGCTGTGATGGTCCAGGATAATCATAGACTGTTGGATTTAGTATGTAATATTCAGAAGTTAATAAATCATATTCCAAAAACCTTCCACCATGAAGGTCCTTTTCAATCCAAGGTCTTCATCAGGGCGAGAGATTCTCAGCTTCTTGGGGGAAGAAGAGACATCTTGAAGAATATGCCAGACCGGATAAAGAATGATTTGACTTGAAAGTTCATATAAAAAAAACAGAAGACCTTAAAGTCATATTGGATCTCAACAGACTAAACCAGTAAATCCCAAAAGAAAAAAATCAGAATGTTCTTAGTGCAAAACTTTTTACTTTGCTTATTCCTCTTTCTACCTCCAGAACACCTACCTTCATCTAAAAATTGGAAAAGAGTTATGGAAGTTCCTGCATTTCAGGGTCAGGGCCAGTCACTGCCTATTCAACAGTCTACTGTTTGGTGTCATCTTAACAGTCAGGCTAATCATCAAGTACATTGCAGTGGGTGTAGCCCACCAGAGGCTGCGTGGGATCAAAACCTTTTTATGCCTGAGACTTCCAAGATGGCTGCTCATTGAGTAACAGCTTAATTTCAGCTGTCCCCATGTAAATAAAGAAACTCAGTAGAGAGAGCCAGTAAACGTGTATTGCCAGGTAAATTTCAGTAACTGGCTGGTAAGTGCACTTGTTGGATATGTATATCGAATTTTAGTTCATCATCAATGATTACTCCAAGTAGTTTGGTGTGGGGTTCAGGTTTGATAATGGTGTTGTTGAGGGAGGTGATTGAGAAGGAGGGTTTGCGCAAAACAAGTATTGTAGGAAGTAACAGAAGGAGTTTAGTTTTATGGATTTAGTTTAAGTTGATTATCAGAAAGCCAGGTTTCGGCAAAGGGGAAGGTGTGTTGAGTGAGAGCTAAAAGTTCAGGAATGCTGTGGGCAGAGGGGATGAGAGTGGAATCGTTGGCATATTGTGGAAGTGTTGAGAGGTTAGTAGCAGAGTGAAGTTTGTTAGTGAAAATATTGAACAGGAGGGGGCCAAGGATAAATCGTTAAGGGATGCCAGTGTTTACTGGGAGGAAAGGAGAGAGAGGACTGTTTGTCAGTGAATAGACTGTTGCCTGCTGTAAAGGTAGCTAGAAAATCAGTTAACAGAGCAAGTAGAGAGATGAAGGTCAGAAAGTTTATTTAGAAGTTTGGAATGGGAGACAGTATCAAAGGCCTTAGGCAGACTGAGGAATAAACAGGAGACAAGCAAGTTATTGTCGCGGGCTTCAGCTACTGTTTGGGTGAAAGAGAGTAGTGCAGTGGCTGTACTATGGTGGAGTCTAAAGCCATGTTGGGTGAGAGTTAGAGGGTTGTTGTCAATAATCTGTTTGAGTACGATATTTTTATGCAAGCAGCATATTCAGATAAAGATGCACTCACCAAGGTATTCATTTTCCTAAACCTAGCTTGGTCAGAGGCCATAGAAAGAGAGCGTTCGTTTATATATGCACCGGCAGTATGTGAAGGAGAAGTTGAAAACCATTTTATTGTTGTACAGGCTAAGTCAAAGGAAGACCCAGAGTGTTTGAAGCGTAGTTCAGAGAAATGTGTAACCCCAGTTCTTGGTCCTATTGTGTTCTCATTATTCATAAATGATATTATAGCCACAGTGTGTCTGTGTGTGTGTCTGTGTGTGTGTGTGTGTGAGTGATATATAAAATTAACAATCTGTGTAGATCACATTCTTCTTAGCTGTGTGGGGCCTTCCACTTCCTAGATCAAAGGGAGCTACAAAAAAGCTTCAACACCTTACATCACTGACTTGTAGTCAGCCACCTGGCTCTCAGTACCTAAGTAATTGTCACTGTGCTGCTTGGAAAATTCAGAAAGTTAGCTAATAACCACCCTTTAACCGTATTCTGAATTCTGAGAACATTCAGATAATGCAAGTACATTGGCATCATACTAGACTTTAATCTTTCTACCAAAGTCTACTCCGTGCTAATTAAAATATAGATAAAAATCAATACCCAGCTAAAAGGCTTTTTTCTCTTGTCAGCCGTCTGTGAAAAAAATGTTTAGATTGCTAAGGCAAATGTAATTGCTTTTCAATAAAGATATGTAGCAAAGATGCTGTGAATGAAGATTTATATTCTCACTTGTGAGCACACACACATGTACACATTATTAATCAGGGGCTAGTGATTCGTATACTATCTCTTTCTGTTAGAGGAAAGATTTTTGCTTAAAATGTCGAAATTTTCGTCTTAAAGACAGCCACATGGCACAGATACTAACAATGACTCAACAGGAAGTAAAAGAGGTAGGGAATCCAAACCATATGCAACTTGTCAAAAGAGACAGTGCTAACCAAGTATCTGCCAGTGTTGATCTATTCCAGGGTAACCGTTTGCAATATCAGTAAATAATGTGGCCCATTTTACTAAGAAGTTGTTCATCACTTAAATACACTCTGTCTGTTCATTGTAGTGTAGGACTTTTGATAAAGACTAGTGAGCAGTTCATAAATTTATACAGTCTCTTGCACGAACACAGAATAGTGAGAAAGAGAGCCTGCTTCAAAGTGACACAGATAGCTAACACTTGTGTAATTTTACCTGTGATTTTTTCAGCTACTACTGAATAAATTTATAGATTATTAACGCACAGCTTCAGACATCTTTTCATCAGAGGTAGGTGTGAGCCCAACTAAGTTTTAGGCAGTCTTTTTCTGAAGCTGTCTGTTCAACAACTTTTGTTTGAATTTCAGCCTAAGCTAGTGCAGAGGGATAGAGCCCTCACTGTAACTCAGTGACCTGAGTTTAACTAGCGGCAAAGCTGCTTGGTGGTACAGGCAGGAAATATGGGCATATCTGTCGTGTGTGTGTGTGTGTGTGTGTGTGTGTGTGTGTGTGTGTGTGTGTGTGTGTGTGTGTGTATATATATGAGAGAGAGAGAAAGTGTGTGTGCATGTGTCATAAACTGATTGTTCACTGTTTTTAGCAGGGGACAGGTTAGAATGTGTTTGCTATGTTTTGAAAAGCATTTACAACCTCTTGTGTTGCCATTTTAAATACCTGTAGATTTGATATGGCATCGATCTTTCTGGTTCAGTTTTCAATGCTGACCCCTTACCCATTGTTGTATGGGACTGCAGTTCTTTTCAACATTGGTATCCCAGGCTTGCCTGACACTGGTACCATCAGCATTGTCCTCAATGCCAAGCATTCCAATCCTGACTGCTCAAGCAGTCAGATCAATCTTGTGTGTCTCAGCACCAACTGACATTTATTATTATGTGTCGCTGTATTTGATGACAGTTATCACAGAACAGATGGCTACACGGAATTTGAATCCATTGACCCATTTGGCATATCCACTTGTCAGCTGGACTGCAAATGATGTTGAGTATGTCCCACTAGTCATCAGTGACAGATTTTGGCTCTTCTAGGTTGCCTCAGCCCTGTCCACAAAAGACAAGCCTGCAGCAGCTTGCCTTACCAGGCTAGGTGTCTAAAAGTTCCTCTTCCTCCTCCCCCTATAGGAGCTGCCCTTATAAAGACCAAGGAAAGTCCTACAAAACTCAAGAATAAGAACTTCCCTTTAGAGTTCCCTGTGACAGATGTAGATGAGGATGATCGAGTCAGTTCCTAGGATCACCTTCAGATGACACAACATTTTGCAAATGTCTGCACATGATAAAAGAAAAGAGAAGAGGTGGCCCCACAAATACAGTCCCTTCATTGCATTCTTAAGAACTTGCTTGTTATTTTTCCTGCCTATCTCCTGGGTAGTTCCCCTACTGGTGAATATTTTAAAAATAGCATCAGTGTGAGATGGGACCACCCAGACATATTAATCACAATCCCCACAAAAGATGGACAGAATTACACATATGCCCAGAGATTGTACAGTCTAATCTCAAAGACCCAAGAGCTGGACTCGACTATCTCTTCAGATTCCAGGTGTTCCACTCCTGTGAGGGAGTCCAGGGTGATCGACAGATTCAACAAGTGAATGCTCATGCCCTCCACACTTTAATTAAAGGCACTGGTCAATTTACCATACGTGGCTTATTTACAAAGAAAAGTACCTGCTGAAATGCTCCATGTGTTGGAGAAGCTAACACGAGTCACTAAAATAGAAGCTACAGGGCAGGTTACAGCTTCCACCAGTATGAAGAGCCACATGGTCCATGTAATGTACAGTATAGTGAAACATCGCTGAGGATAGAAAGGTGACCATCCTGGATTTAATATAAAATAGCAGGTCAAGGGCACAGAGGGAACAGTGCAAATCCCTCAGAGCTCTGGGACTGAAATTTCAGCCATAGTGACGTTCATGTAATAGACAACAGAGGAAAAATATTGAATGTGTTTCAGATATAGCTCATTGAAGCACCGCCAGGTGAATGTTGTAAGTATAGCCGGCTTTAGGCACCAGCGAACCATGCGGTTGCTGGGGGCCCCCTGTTCCTGGGGGGGGGGCCCAACCAGAGCAGGTTGCCTTACCCTGATATTTTGCAGCAGATCTATCAAACCAACAAAAGCTAGTACAAGTCTTGTATGCTTAATAAACCAGATAGGTAATAACTCATATTTAAAATTCAGTGATATCACTGGTTATAGTAACAGTGTTTTATCAAGCAACAGGCTTCACAATTCCATTAAATATTTTATCACTGATACGGTACCCTTGGCTTAATTAAACTTTGCCAGTGAACATTCAGCCCACTAAAACTAACAACACAGCCGACTTTTAGATACTTGCAATACCCGTGGCTGCAAGGAAGCCCCCTTAGTCATCCTTGACTGTGTGTGGGGGGCCAAACAAAAACTGCTGCTGGTTGGGAAAAAATGAAGAGAAAAAATGTATTAATTTCCTGATTATGCTCTTTAACCTGAACAGGTCTGTGATATGACCCTGTTAGGTTAAAGCTGATAATGAACATAAACAAGTAAGCACTAGAGAGATAGCAGCCCAGAGTGACTGTTCTCAGTGCAAACCTTGGATTTTAAGAAAAGCTGATGCTTCTGATCTTCAGGGACGGTTAACACTGGCAGAATACCAGCTACTGCAAATTTCAACTTATTTGCAGAAAAATTCATTGCGATACTTATAATAGCGGAATAAAGGCTCAAAATCAGGAACATGTTCCAAATATTACACTAATTCAGTTAAAAAGTTAATAGTATAAATACGTTGTTTTTCACCAGCTTTCATTTTTTGGACAAATAAGTATAAAACTTTGATGTCTGGATTTATTGGCTGTCTTTAATCCTGAATGATTTACAAGCAAATCAAAGTTTTTACAAAGGATAGAGCAAACCTATGAGAAAAATCAGGGGAGGTAAATAAAAGTGACTTACCCCTGCTGCTGTTTGACGACTGCTGAATGGCAGTCACTTATCTGGTGTGACAATACCAGTGTTGCAAGGGTATTGCTATTTGTGGAAATAAGTGCAAAACTAGTATTGCTATGGCTTTTGTGTGTGTGTGTGTGTGTGTGTGTGTGTGTGTGTGTGTGTGTGTGTCTGTAAAAAATATCAGTGATTTTTATCTGTGCATCCACCCAGTAATGCCAGGACACACAGACATTATTCTTCTGGGTATCAGTTAAAATGTAGCTAACATATAATTATATTTCAAAAGTGAGGTATAAAATGTCACAGAACACTTAGACACTTAGATCTTCTAAGAGTCTGGGTGCCCCCACTCCCCAAACTGCATAAATGGAAACATGGGGCTCCGTTAATATTCCTTGACTGTGTGGGGGCCCCACAAAAGCTGTTGCAAGTTGGGGAAAATGAGGAGGAAAATGTATTAATTTTCTGATTATGCTCTTTAACCTGAACAGGGGTGTGATATGACCCTGCTAGGATAAATCTGATAATAGTCTCTGCCCTCAACTGCACCCCTTCTAAAACCAGCTCTGATCAGATGTGTGTGTACAGAAAACAGCTGTAGATTACGTTTGTGTGTGTGTGTGTGTGTGTGTGTGTGTGTGTGTGTGTGTGTGTGTGTGTGTGTGTGTGTGTCTGTGTGTGTGTTTGTGTGTGTGTGTGTTTGTGTGTGAGAGGGGTGGACAGTGTGGTTATTACTTCTTTAATTGTCATCACAGTCAAACCTTACAGGTGTGCACATGAGGTTATTATAGCTTGTATTTGGCCTGAGGACAGTGTGTTCATTCTTTTCTTTTACTTTTCTGTCAGACCTCAAAGGTGTACAAAGAAGGTTATTATAGTTTGTGCAGGGACAGTGTACTGTCTAGGACAACAAAATTATTTTTTTCACTTTCCTCACAATCACACTTCAGGCATATATGCAGGTAGCTGCCTTTGACAGTTGGGTTTGAGGAATGAGGAGGCATGCAATGTATATGTATGTCAGCAGTCACTTGAAATACATGACTGTAGAAATATGAATCTCTACTTCCATCGCAGTCTAACACCAGAGGGATTCATACGCAATCCTTTTTTGGGAGGGAGCATTTCCAAGATAGGACCTCTATATTCAGACAATTGCCTTGTTAGTTTATTATGAGTTACTATTTTGTCATCTTTGAACATTAAGCCTTTGGTACAACCTGAATTAAAAAGTTGGGAAAATGCTCTAAATGTATTTCAGAACATGCATAACCCAAATGCTTCTGGTGGCTCTGGCTTAACTGAATTATTTTCTAAATGGTTATTACTGTGTTTACTTGGTCAGGAAAGGTGTGTTGAAAAGATGCAAGGAAAATGAAAGCCGAACAGCAACACAATTTCTTTCCTTAATCAGAATTTCTGTTCAAGCCATCACTGGATGAAAATGTTGTGTAAAAAGAAAAAAAAAAACTTTAAAATGCACTTTAGAGCATATAGGAAGACATGGCTTCTTGAAAAAGTTGAAGAATAAAGCAAAATTTGAGAAAGGAAGAAAATAATAATGTGCACAGCATGGGAAGCCCAAGATGATGGCAGAAGGGTGATCAGGGGAAGATTGGAGGGTATTGTGTGTGTGTGTGTGTGTGTGTGTGTGTGTGTGTGTGTGTGTGTGTGTGTGTGTGTGTGTGTGTGTGTGTATATGTGTGTGTATATGTGTGTGTGTGTGTGTGCATGTGTGTATATGTGTGTGTGTGTCTATATATGTGTGCGTGTGTGTATATGTGCATGTGTGTGTGTGTTGGGTGGCTGAAACAGTAGGCCTAGGGGCCATTTTACCTAAGTCCAGACCTGCACATAGAGTTCCTGCAATGTATCATTGGTACAACTAAATTCTAGTAACTGTAAATGCCCCTTTGTGAGATGGGGCAAATTAGTGTGGTACACAGGCCTGTCGCAATTAAGAGCATTGTAGTTGCAGGTCAGTCATTTTGCAGCATGAACTAAAAGGTTGCTTAGGAGGGTTATCAGCGATAGGGTGATACATAGACTGGAAGTGCCTAGGGGGCCCCCAACTTGACATCTGCTGTGGGGGCCCCAAAATGCTAACACCGGTCCTGGCTGTAAGGGAATGGGCTTAGCAAGGTAACTTCCAGCAGAATTGCCAACAGAGATTTCATGGTGATTGCCACATGCTGGGATGACTGAGTCAATCCCTGAGGTATGTCTGACTGCTCCAGTAGGGAAGCAGTTGGGGAATACCTGTCCATACAACTGCTGTGATGGTCCAGGATAATCATAGACTGTTGGATTTAGTATGTAATATTCAGAAGTTAATAAATCATATTCCAAAAACCTTCCACCATGAAGGTCCTTTTCAATCCAAGGTCTTCATCAGGGCGAGAGATTCTCAGCTTCTTGGGGGAAGAAGAGACATCTTGAAGAATATGCCAGACCGGATAAAGAATGATTTGACTTGAAAGTTCATATAAAAAAAACAGAAGACTTTAAAGTCATATTGGATCTCAACAGACTAAACCAGTAAATCCCAAAAGAAAAAAATCAGAATGTTCTTAGTGCAAAACTTTTTACTTTGCTTATTCCTCTTTCTACCTCCAGAACACCTACCTTCATCTAAAAATTGGAAAAGAGTTATGGAAGTTCCTGCATTTCAGGGTCAGGGCCAGTCACTGCCTATTCAACAGTCTACTGTTTGGTGTCATCTTAACAGTCAGGCTAATCATCAAGTACATTGCAGTGGGTGTTGCCCACCAGAGGCTGCGTGGGATCAAAACCTTTTTATGCCTGAGACTTCCAAGATGGCTGCTCATTGAGTAACAGCTTAATTTCAGCTGTCCCCATGTAAATAAAGAAACTCAGTAGAGAGAGCCAGTAAACGTGTATTGCCAGGTAAATTTCAGTAACTGGCTAGTAAGTGCACTGCCTGGATGCCAGCAAAAATAGGAATTCAGAGAACCTGAAAGAAAGTCATTCAAAACATGAGGAAAAAAACACTGGGAAGAATTCTGCAGCTGTTTAGCAAAAAGCAGTGCAAGCATCAGCTATGGTGCAAGACATGACTTCCACTAACCTAGAGAAAATAAGTCAAATGTACTCAGAGCTGATTAAGTAAATGAAGGAATATATCAACTGAAATAACAAAAGGTTTGAAAAATGGAGGAAACTTTAAAAAGATATTCAGATGAAGTGATAAAACTGCAAAATCAGAGGTTGAAATGAAGAAAAGTCTGGTGAATATGAGACTGCTCAAGAAGATGTTTCAAACAAAATAATAAAATTAGAGGTTGGAGCACATAGGGAAAACCTGAGATTTTCTGCTGTACCAGAGAAGCTGGAAGGAACAGGGACTGTATTAACTTTATAAAAGAACAAATAAACAACTGGACTGGTATTCCACAGTAGGAGTTGTTAATTGAAAGACACATTGTATGTATGCTCCAAACCTGGTCATGAGAAAGCATCCTAGACGTTTAATAGTAAAGATGCAATCCTACTAGTGAAGGAGTTGTTTCTGACAAATCTGTGGCTGAAGGACAAAATGCTAAAAGTGGGAGAAAGTAGAGTGTCTGTGGAAAATAATTACTTACTGTAAACCAGGCAGAAGAGGAGTAACTTTATTCCTCTAATCAGGGGATGTCAAGAAGCAGGCATGAAGTTCAAGCTGCAGTTCCTAGCTATTTTCAGAATATTCTTTCCCAGAGGAATAAAACCATTTTTTGAACCAGAGCATGCTAAGGAGAAAATACAAATGTTTGTTCAACAAAAAGTGAGTTAAGAAACAAAAGGAGGTTATTTTTCTTCTTCTGGTAATAAAGATCACACAGAGACTGTGCAAGTGAAACCTTTTCCAATGTTTCTACGGAAGATGCTTGAGAGACAGAAAAAAGCACAAGAGATGACTAGAAGAACTGGAAGTACATTAGAAATGAAGCAAAGACTGGATTGGGAGATGGAGATCAACAGGAATAAAACTAGCACCTTGGAAATTGACAAGGAAAATTGGAAATTAATGTGGGATTACAAAGCATTAATTATATTTGAGAAACATGACAGAACAAGAAAACATGGAAATATTGGATTTTTTGCTTTTGTTAAACTTGTAGAGGACTCTAAAGCATATGCCCTACTTCATGCCATGAATGTTTGGAAGTGCATTTAAGATGGCAGAAGAAGGAAAGAGTTACATGTAAGTAAAACAAATTATTTTCTTAACAGTGGTGTTTTTATAATGCATGATACAATCTGCAGCTATATAGTAAAGTTTTCTCAGTTATTTTTGAGTGTAATAGGGTTAGTAAAGTAAACAGGTGGCCCTGTTTTTTTTTGCCTTCTCCTTTCTCCTTGTTCATTTTTAAGAAACGCAAGCAGTGCAATGTAAAAAAAAAAAAAAAAAAGAAATGTCTTGTGAAAAGAGCAAGATACAAGAAAAATTGATGTGCTGTTTTTCACTCATGCATAGGAAAATAACTGGATTAAGGCCCTTAGCTTGATCTAGTAAAACATTTTAAGAAGAAGCAAATAAATAGAAAACACATTATCTAAGAAATAAATGAGTGCTTGTAGACGCAACTCTGTATCTAGTTCTCGTATCACTGTGGAGACAATCTGATAAAGAGCAATAAAACAGAATACTTATTTCTTTCAATGCCTAGGAGATGATGTTTTCTGAAATCATTCAAGTGTTTTCCCAATCTGGCACAGTAATAAAGACAAGGCAAAATCAAACCGCGCTTAGAAGAAGCACAGGCTGTACCATGCATATTAGCATAGATAGCCTTCTGTTTAGGTTAAGCCAAGTCTGAGTGTGTGGCTGTCAGTCTGAGACAATTGTTCCTCTTAGGAAGGTAAAACTTCAGTATTTGAAGATGTACATAGCTTTGTGTGTTAGTATTAAGTTAATAGGTTTTATGGGTGTATTGGTGGTGGGGTTTTTTTGCGGGCTTTCAATAAAACAAAAAGTTTTGTAAGATGTGACAGGCTCAATTGGATATGATAAGAAACAACTGTATGAAAGATCAACCTGCCAAACATTAGTGTGTACATGTAACACAAAAGCTGGAACTAGACACTTAACAAAAAAACTGTTACACACAAAAGGTGAGAATAATAACTTTTTAGCATAATGACACTTTCTGTATTATCTTTAAATATAAATTATGTCACACATATATACAAAAAGAAAGAGTAGTGAGCTGTATTAATAAATGTAGAATGTGAATAGCTATGTTCCAGGAAGCACATTTGAAAAGAACTGAACATGTGAATTTGATAGAGAAAGGTTTTCAGGATGGTTATTCAACGAAATACCTGGGACAAAGGTAAGAGGAGTACTAATATTAATTGCAAGAGGAGCTCCAGTAGTGATAGAAGAAGAGGATAAAAAGATAATAATGTTAGATTTACAGCATTAAGGGGCTACTGGCAAGGGAGGAGGGTTACACTGGCCTGTATTTATATTCTACCTAAAACTACTATAATGGAGCATAAGAAAATTCTGGGAGAAGTAATCAGCAGGGAATATGACTTCTAGGTGAGGACTGGAATTTGATTTGCAGCATTGGAGATGTATCTGGGGGGACCAGAAGAGAAAATATAACAAAGGAGGGTAGAATTTTGTAGAAATTAATAAAAATATTTGGCATGGAAGATGTGAATTCAGTAGTAGGAGTTTGGAGTGAATTTATATATTATTCCCCAAGATACAAAAAACTGGTCTAGACCAGAGAAAACATATATTCACAGGAACATGTGCATTTAATTGAAAGTTTTGATATTGATCCAATAACTATTTCACATCATGCCCCAATAATGATTAAAATAAAAATGGAGGGTAATGAAATACAAATGAGACACTGATGATGTCCCATCTATCTACTGAAAAGAGAGGAATTTAAGGAATGGGTAGTGGACATTATTCAGGAGTTATTAGCAAAGGTAGAAATGTCCTTGGAATATATAGATATGGAGTGAGATAAAATTAAAATGGAGTTTCAAAATAGGGTGGAAATAAAATAAATAGAGATATGGTTAAGAAGTAACAAGAATAATTTAGAGGAACTGACGAAGGTTAAAGTATTGCAGAATAGGGGGAATCTCACAGAACAAGAAGAGAAGCAATTGCAGAAGAAAATATGGGGTTACCTCTGTAATATGCATGAATTTAGAAAGACTACTGTTAAGCAGCTGATTTTTGATAATAACTCCAGAGCGCAAAAACTTTTAGCACAATGACTCCGGCAATAAAAAGTAGAAGGGGTTGTCACCAAGCTTAGGGAGCCTATAACAAGGAAGATAGCAAGAGATGCTTTAGAGGTACTAGAAATATTTCAAAGATTTTATTAACTTCTCTACAAAGCAGAGAAATATGGAAACCAAGAAAAGGTACAAATAGACATGTTTATAGAAGAATTAAATTTGCCAAGGTTAGAGGTAGATGAGGCTCAATTACTAACAGAATAGGAGGAGATGAGATAAAAATAGTGATGTATAACCAATCCACAGGAACGTCCCCAGGAATAGATGGTATTCCTGTGGAAGTTTGGAAGTGAGGAGGGAAAAATGATAAAGGTCTGGAAGGTTTTGTTTAACAGTATTTTAAGAGGAGGATCAGAAATACCAACATTCTGGTAGAAAGCCGTGGTGGTTGTAATACCTAAAGAGGGTAAAGACTCATCAGATCCAGCTTCATACAAGCCTATTTCAATCCTAACCCATGATTATAAAATATTTATTTCTATAATGGCTAAAAGAAAGGCAAAGGTGATGCCAAAATTGATAGATATGGATCAGTGTGGTTTTGTTGAGGGGAGGAAGACATTTGACAATATTAACAGAACACTGATGATCCAGAGGGAAGCAGAATGCATGAAAGTACCGCTGTTGATGGTAGGTCTTTATGCAGAGAAAGCATTTGACAGAGTAAGCTTGGAGTTTATGAGCAGGGCAATGGAATCATTTGTATTAAACTAATGTCTTTCGACTTTTTCTGGTTAGGGGTCGCCACAGCGAAACTCCGGTCCACTAATGATTGGCAGTGAATTTTTTACAGTGTCAAGTTGCCAGTCCTTTGCCCAACCTTCAAAAAAGGCTCACCCATTCATGCACGCACCTACCTGCATGTCTTTAAACATCACGTGACCGCGGGGAGGACATGCAGACTCCACATAGAAGGCATTCCAGCTGAGAATCCAACGGGAGAATCTGTTGCTGTGAGGCAACAATGCTAACCGTTTCACCGCATTACCTGATAAAATTATATGGTTTATTAGGAAGATATATGAGGGGATCGGAGGCAAAAATTAAAGTGGGTGGGTTCCTCTCTGATAATTTCTGTTTGAGCAGAGGAACTAAGCAGGTTGTGCTCTTTCCCCTTTGTTATTTGCATTATATTTAGAACCATAGACAAAGAAAATAAGGGACTCAGAGAGACTCAAGGATATAATTGGTGTGGTAGTGAAGAAAAGCTGGCTTTGTTTGCAGATGATATTATTTTATACCTGATAAAACCAAAAATGGGCATTTCAGTGTTGTGGAACATTTTGAGACAATTTCAGATTTTTTAGGATACAAAATTAATGAAGCTAAAACAAAGGCAATAGCTGTAAATTATGTACCCACACACAAATTGGTTCATCAATGTATATATTTATGGAGACATGATAAAATGAAATACTTAGGAGAATGGATTAAAAAGAATTCTGGTGTGGCAGCTAAGGATATGTGGGAAGAGACTAAAAAGATAATATCAAAACTGATAAATTGGAAGCTCTGTTTTATGGCTATGGATAGCAAGATACAAGCAGTTAGTGTTTGAAGTCCCTTTAGTTTTATACACAGTTCAGGCGTATTTTTTTCAACCAGAGGAGAAGTTGTAGATAGCAATTAATAAAGAGCTGAAGGATTTTATCTGTGAGTGTAAGAAGGCAAGAATCAAATGGGATAAGCTGATTCTTCCAATAGAATAAGGTGGTCTGGGATTACCTGATTTGAAGGGGTATTTCAGAGCTGTAAGTTAAGGCTCCTATACATAGTTCAAGCAGAAACCTATAATTCAAAGTGGAAAGGGATGATGAAACAGGGGAGGTTCAAGAAACAAGGAGAGACAGGATTTTGGATGCAGATCCTGTAGGAGAATAGCAATAACCATACAGAATATATATTCCCAAAGTAGCAGAAAGCATTCTAAGAACTAAGCCAACACAGAATGGAAGAAGGAGATTCTGCCAATAGGGATGATTGCATTTACTTATACAGACAATATGCAAGAAGGGGCTGGAATTTATTGGAGAAAACTGGCAAAAGAACCACGGTATTGGGAGGAAATAACTAGAAAGGGAAAGGTAATAGAATGGGAAGAGGCCAAAAATGTATTTTGACTGCAGGTTAGAGATTGCCTTCCCTATCAAGGATTGATATCAGGGTATAGGCAATGGGAAAGAAATAGGGGGCTCCTAAATTAAAGACCAGCACTGGTAGAGTTTTTAATAGAATCTAGAACAGAATCTGTCGTTAAAAAAGGAATAATTAGTAAAGCGTATAAAATACTGCATGATAATTATAAGAATCAATCAGAGGAGCTTAAAAAGGACTAGGAAGAGAGATTGGATAAGCAATTCACAAAGAGACAATGGGGAATACATGTATATCTCCTAAATATGCAAAAGTCTAGAAGATTTAGGATCTTTGCCTGGAAATGTTTGCATAGGTATTTTTATACCCCAAGTAGATTCCAAAGAATTTTTCAGCAGGTGGATATCAAATGTTGAAGGTGTGATGGGCAAGAAAAGAGGTAGCTGGGAACATGTTTTTTTGAGTTGTGATAAGCTGGCAGACTTTTGGGATTTCCTGCAGGCTGCTCTGTCGGCAATGCTGGGTGAGTGGATTGGACTGACTAGGGAGATGATTTTTTTTTAGTTATACTGCAGAAACGGAATTGCCTAGACATAGTAAAGCCTTGCTGAGTCTAAATGTGGTGGCTACCAAAAAGCAACTACTAGAAAATGGAAATCAGTGTCTACACCAACTTTACTAGAAGTAGTGAATGTAGTAACAGAGATAAAATAACTGGAATTGGGATCTTTAGAAAAGGGAAGGAGCAAACTACATAGAAAAAATGGGAGTTGTGGGAACAGTATATGCAGAGCAGGAGCAGGATTTGAATGAGCTATATAATGTTTAACTGACAATGACTGGAAGGTTTATAAGTGATTTATAATGTTTACAGCTACCATGGTTTCATTGTTGTCTGTGATGTAAACTGTTTGCAACTAAAGTGATATTATTTTGTATGTTTTTCATGTATATAAATGTAAGATTGCCTTTGTCATATGTGGAAATTTAATAAAGATGTTGGGGAAAAAAAGAATATTGTAATGTAATGTGAATAAAAAGAATAATCTATGTGAAAAAAAAGATATTTGCAGCAAATAATTATAAAGGGAAAAGTAATAAAATGGGAAGAGGCCAATAATTTATTTGGACTGCAGGCTAGAGATTGCTTTCCCTATCAAGGATTGATATCAGAGTGTAGATAGAAAGAAATAGGGAATCCTTAGCGAAAAACCACCACTGATAGAGTTTTTAGTAGAGTGTAGAACCGAAGTTGCTGTTAAAAAAGGAATAATTAGCGGAGCATATAAAATGTTGTATCATAATTATAAGAATCAGTCAGAAGAGGCTATGGATAAGCAATTCACAAAGAAATATTGGGGGATATATGTATGTCTCCCAAATATGCAACAAAGCCTAGAGTAGGATCTTTGGAAGTATTTACTTAGGTATTTTTATACCACAAGAAGACGCCAAAGAATTTTTTCCTCTGGTAGATAACAAATGTTGGAGGTGTGATGGGGAAGAAAGAAGTAATTTGGAAGTGTGATGAGTTGTCAGACTTTAAAAGTTCCCTGCAGACTACTCTATCAGAAATATTGGGTGAGCATTGGTACGACTAATGATATGATTTTGTTAGCTGGCATACAAAATCGGAATTGCCTAGACATAATTAAGGCCTTACTGAGTCTAATTATGGTGGCTGTCAAAAAAGCAATTAGTAGGAAATGGAAATCAAAATCTGAACCAACTATACTAGAAGTAGTGAATATAGTAACAGAGATAAAACAATTGGCAATGGGATATTTAAAAAAGGGTAGGAGCAAATTACAGAGAAAAAAATTAAACTGAGAACAATACATGCAAGCGAGGAATGAGTTTTAAAAGAAGGCAGGTTTTGAATGAGCTATGTAATGTTTAACTGTCAGTGACTGGACAGATTATAAGTGATGTATAATATTTGCAACTAAAATTATGTCGATATGGTTTGTTTTCATTTATATAAATGTATGATTTCCTGTGTCGTAAGTGATAATTTAATAAAGTTTTTTTTTGTTTAATAAAAAAAGATATTTCTGTGTCTGGATGACTGCTACAGCCTTTCAAGATTGGTTCGGCATATAGAATCAGTAATCAGTTTGTTTAGATCCCTGGGCATTATAATCCATCAGATGAAATCCAATTTGCAATCATCTGAATGCATTACTTCCATGGGCTGCACTTTGGACACCACAGCCTGTATATCCCACTGCTTACAGAGAATGTTCAAATAGTGCAAGCCCTTTTGCAGTCTCTTGCATCTCCACAACACACCACAGAGTCCTGTGTCAAAATTCTGGGGCACGTGGCAGCATTTTGTGGTACTTTGTGCCATGCTGCACATGAGAATGTTGCAGTGGCTACCACAAGGGTAGTGGAATCAGCAGAAGCAGACCCTTCCAAGGGCATCTACATAAATTAAATATGTAGGAGCTAACTTTCATGCTGGTTGTGTTTAAAGAATCTTGTGGGCAACCCCTTCCAATTAATTCCTTACAATTGCATGGTTACCAGAAATGAATATGCTTTAGGTTGGATGGTGGGAGACATTTCTGAGGATAAAGCATAGGGAAGGTGGACTCTAGCATAATGGTAGACCCACATCAACTTTTTAGAGCAGAGGATTGCCACAAGGGACAGTGCATCAGTAGTGTAGTACATCAACAAATGGGAGGGGGAACCAATTCCTACCCCATGTTCAGAAAAGCCATGTCTGAATGGAAATAGACCATAGACAGTAGCTGTTTCATGATGGCAACACACATATATTCCAGGAGAAGCCAGCTCAGTGGTTGACAGACTCAGCAGATCCCTCATCCTACTGCATAACTCATTATTGAGAAAGAGCCTAGCCAGCTATATCTTCAGCAGATGGAGACAGCCAGCAGTCAACTTCTGTGCTATCCCAACAAGCAGACCTATTGTAAGTTGAGCGTTACTGACATGGTCTAGCAAGCCTCCATGACCCAGAGGACTCCATTGTAAAGATAGCAACTGAATCTGCGAAAAGACATCACGAGACACAGTACAGCTATTCACAGTGTCATGTGTGCTTTCTCTGCAGTGTAGGAATACAGGTAACTAGTGTGTCATATTCAAAGATAGCATGAAAAGCAAACTTGAGATTTTTTTTTTTATCCAGTTTACTGTTGACTTCAGATCCCCTGACTTCTTCCATAGCTTCTTTATGACAGTGCCACTAGCTTGGGGACTCCCTGATGTATCCCTTTTCTGGGCAGGTCCTGTTCCTCTGGATGGAAAGATCCTCCAGACAGATAGACAGACTGTGATTCCCATCCCATTCTCAAGAGAAGAGTGAGGGATCCAGGATCATCATAATTTGGCTAAAGTGGCTTTTTCAATAGTCCCAAGTCCAACCCTGACCATCCGCCCATGTCAACATCAGTGGAAAATGCCCCCCCCCCACTGAAACCCAGGATTCTCTCTCTTAGCTCTGACCTTCATTAGCGCTCCTTTAGAGAAACACCAGGGATGGTCACTCCTCTGCAAGATAGGAATGCCCATCCTTCCTTCAAGTACCGTCAGACACGTGTGCCACTAACAAAAATCGGGCTACCTGGATTATTGTAAGGGCTTTATCTTTCTATGCTCCTGGGCTGGCAACCATGTTTGCTCTTGAAATCAACTCAGTTAGCCTGGTGATGTTTTCCTGTAGTAAATCTTTGGACAAAGAAGGCATATTCTGAAAACAAGCACAAGCTGACTTAAAAAAATCGCTGAATTTAGTACAGACACTGTACTTTATTTTCTTATTGACATAGCAAGCACTGATAACATAACAGTCCCATAGCATTGTTCAAGATGTTTTGTCTGCACTCTGTGAATGCAGATATCTTTGTTTGATGCAAAAATGCATTTTTGTAATGTACTTAATTAGAAAGTCATTCTCAAATATGGAAGATGGCAAAAAATAACTGTTTAAAGAATTGTTGACATAGACATTGCCATTGTTTTAAAAAGTAAATACATTTAGTTATTTTATTTTTAAATAATGTCATTATATAATAGAAATAGTCCATGATGGGGTGTGGGTAATGCTGGTTTACCTACAACAGGCTTATTTGTTTTATCACTGAGGTTTCACCACCATGATCTGACAATTTGTGGTAAGTATTTAGATTTCATATTTTATTTTGTCCCCATGCCAGCTGACCATCAAGCGTCCCCTAACTGTACTTTAGCCCAACTGTTCTTCCATGATGGGGAATCCTCAGAGCCATGTAACCAGGAGTCATCCAGAGTAAATGCCGCTCTATGTAGCTTTGAGGGTTACTTATGCTCTCTCCAGCGTCCTAGCTATGAATGTGTTTGAATGACCTATCCCAACCCCTAGGGTGTGTGTGTTGAGGGGACAAGCTACCTGTGCATTCCTTCTTTGAGGATTTATGGCAGTATGTGTCCTGTTCTGCTGCTTCCACTTCCCTCTTCCTTCTCCAGGAAGGGTATAGCTATCACTTCTGCTAGCTTTGTCAGGTACTGCTAATCAACCTGGCTGTAGTCAGGGCTTTATCCCTTCTGTGCCACCCGAGCTTGTGCATTTTTGTTTGTTTATTACTAGATGAAAAACACTGTTTTTGGCAATATAATTACAGTCATTTAGGATGTAGTTAGGAAGGGGCAGATTCCTTGTACATTATCAGCACAAGAGGTATTCCAGTAAGCTTTCAAGTAATTTAAGGTTGGAAGGTGGTATAAATGTAATTGATGATCTATTAGACTGAGGTCAGACACAAGAAGAGGGTGATAAGACAGATTAATATACCAAGCAAGTTTAAACTCCATTATTTCAGGCTAAATAAAAGTAAATGCCTTGTTAACAATGACAGGTACACAAGGGTCTGAAACCTGGTACAGAAAACTGCATATGCCAAAACTGGAAGACAATAAGAGGACAGTGTAGCTTGTTGATGGGGCTGCAAACAGGAAAAGCATTTTAAAATGCTCACGGAACTAGCTGCAGAGGCTTCTACATTCAAATACAGTGATGTGAATAAATTATTTATGTTGCAAGTAGATAGAAGGGCTGTGGAGCTGTAATCTATCAAGAGTATGAATCAGTTGCCTATGAGTAAACAACTTTTACAGACGTACAGAAAAGATATGCTTATATAGAAAAAAAACTGTTAGCAGTAGAATACAAGTGTGCAAAATTACTTCCATATGTCTGCAAGAAGTTCAGCTAAAAACAGACCACAAAACCTTTGCTTGAAAAGCATATTCAAAAAATTAGAAAGATGAAACAGCTGAAGTGTCACAACCAGTCATTTGGTAAGAAAATAGATTTGTGAGTACTGTGATACCTAAAATTGCAAGTTGACTCCTAATGTCATGTCGGTAGTTTACAAAGAATTGTCCCAAAATAAAGACCAGATATCCACTGGAAATAGTCCTGTTATCTAATCCAGATTTTGTAGACCATTGAAAAGACTGACAGTTACAGACTGTTCAAGAGATAGAGATGATTATAAAGTATCAAAAGTTTCATTTATTACCATTTGCTTTGACCGTGTTGAAACATTTTATGTTAATTTAAAAAGCCCATTACAATCTTAGTCTGAGTGTTAAGGTAGAGTGATCTTACCCCTTAATGCCTACTGTACTATAGGTATTTCTAGGGATGTCATATATGAGGTCTGCAGCTTTCATGCTAATGAGTTAGCCATAGTTTTTTTGCATGCCATGTGGTATACAGTTGTTGCAGAGAATTCATTTAGAATATATACCTCAAAGAGGCTAGAACACGTATCCTGTATCTATGTCTTTTTGACTGGTTATGGAAAACACTATACTGCCTTTGGATGCCTATAGTGGTCAAAAGGCATTAGGCTTCTCTTGCTACAAGCATGGAAGTCAGATGTCCTGAAAATTTTAGTCAAGTGTGGATGTCAGTCAGATGACAGTGCATTATCTTTTCACTTCTGTAATTCTACCTCAGTCATATTTATTGCTGACCTGAGGATTGATTACTCAAAGGTAACCTTTTATGATGATTACTGTGTTTCCCTGTGTTGTCTGCTTAATGGCAACATTTGCTTCCTGTTTCTGTCAGTTACATTTTGTTGGTGTGTGTTTTTTTAGGTATGACTTACTTCTAGTGACTAATGCCTATACTTTAAACACTGTACCTTCTGTGTCTTCCTTTCAGAAGTCCATGGCTTGACACTGCAAGTCCTGACTTTTTGGTTTTTCTGGCATTTTGAAAAGTAAACTGCAACTTCATCTTGAAACAGTGAATTCCAGAGTTTGGTCTTATACCCTTAAAGCCTTTTTGCAGGGGGAATTCACTAGCCTGCATCCTGACTCTCAGATACGTGTCTACTAATTTTTCTATAATTATCCCTTGAAATGGGGGGATACTGCAAAATACTGCAGTATCTGATTTGATATATCTATACTCCCAGATGCACCAGACTCAAAATTAGTATGAGTTAACCCTAAATTCATATTTACAGTTCTACAGATCTGAGTATTACAATACAGAACTTGGCATTTTAGCAGACAGCTGTCATACGCATTTTGAATGATTCTACTGTATTTTCTTTTTGCAAAGCCATATATGAATAAAGTTTACTTATGGCTCAGATAACTTACTGGTCTGTCAGGTTCTCTTAAGTACTGCAGCTGTTTCTCCTATACTCTTCTCCCAAATAGTTTAAGTAAAAATCACATTTTGCAGCTGGCCAGTGACAGTTGCAAGTACTGATTCCTGATAATGTATGTGATTGTACTTGTATTTTGTATGTAGTCTGATGTATGTTTTTCAGTATGTGCAGAACCTAAAGTTATCTTTTTATAGATTCATAGATTGTTACTAGGTTAATGACCCGGGGGGGGGGCTTTCTAAGCCTAGCCAAGTTTTTCCAAAAGAATAATAATGGCCTGTATCCAAACAGGACATTGAGAACCAGGCATTTATAAGCTACCACTGCCCATAAGGGACATGGGTACAGGCCGGTGTAAACTTCCTGTTCTCCATCCACTGGTTTAGGTTGCATTTAAACTAGGTAATAGATGAATTCAGCTTCACATGGATGAGAAGCCTGTTCCATAGGAGGGCCAGTCTCTGGATCACACATCTGTCTCTCCAGCATGTTCTGTTTAAGTAACAGATAAAATTCAGGTCCTTAGACCTTGATTTCTGGTACTGTTTGATTTACGAATATGCAAGTGGTTCATAACTGTGGGGTTTGTAGGTGCTTTGTAAGCTAGGCTTAGATCACCCCTTGGCAGTCTATAGGAGATTGAGTAGAGGGAAAGGGCTTTAAGGTGTTTTGCATAAGGCAGATTTGTTATGCTTTGTATTCTTTTTGTAAAGAACCTCTGAGGTTGCTCTAGTTGATGCATATGCCTGGTCAGGTACATACCAAAAGGGACATTCTATTCTTTGATTGAACTGATAAGGGCAGAGTACAGTGGATTAATGAACTCTTTAGACCTTGATGCCTATAAGTTATGTAACATAAAAGGATTTCCTCATCACTGTGGCCACAGGCTACTGTCTGTGGGCATACTCAGATCCCTGACTACCGGGTTGACCCTTAGGGGGCGTGTTATCAACATGGCAGTTAGCCAGGAAGGTTGACTTCCCAAAGTGTACAATTATGCATTTCACAGCATTGAGATTAAAACCATGGCTTTGGCACCATTTGTTAGTCAAATATAGACTTTCTTGAAGAATGGTAATGTCTGCAGGACTGCAGCTATCATGCATTCCTTGGGCACAAAACCTGACTGTAGGCTCCACTTAAAAAGTGATTCAAGTGGACCAGAGAGGTCATGTTTCATGCTGTTTATTAAGCATCCCAAGATGTTATTGGAGCCCATCAAAACAGTGTTTATGGCCTTGGAAAGTGCATTGATGACCTGTTCCCTAGTAATGGTTGGGGGAATTGTAATATGCAGTATTTCCTTTGGACTACTGGGGGAGAGTGGGGGGTGGAGTTGGAGCTGAACCTGTCAGCCAAAAGTTTTGGCAATGGTCTCGGGTTTCTGTCTTTTTAATTTCACCAAATCTTTTGGGTTTCTAATACCATGATGGGAATGGACCCCATTCCTAAGTCAAAGTATGTTTAAAGTTCATGAAATTACTATTGTTTCAGTCTTTGATATCAGCCAGAAGTGCTCTTCGCAGAACCTGTAATGTGCCCAGTAATGACTCCTTCTGCAATTCATACGGACTTACATGTCGTAACATATCTAAATACGATTGTAGATTCTTTTTTATAAGACCTGTTGCTCTTACTACTGTTGGAACTGTCTGGGTATCTTTCTTCCACGTTGCTCTTGTTTCTGTCTGCAAATCCTGATATTTTATGACTTTGTGTGTCTCTGTTTGCTAGACACTGTAGTCACTGGGTGTAGCGATTTCCTTGATCAATGCTACTTTTGTCTTCAATTCATGGACCACTGTGTCTGGTTTTCTTGCATCTATCTTTTAAACTGTTGGTAATGGGTGATCCCATGTGATGTAGACTTCATAATTTTCTATGATGCTTTGTGGCTTATGTTTCCAGTGTTTTTCAACTACTTCAATATTAAATGTTTGCACAATCCCCAGTGCAACAGTCTTGCCACATTATTATGCCTTTCAGTATACGGTCCTTCTGCCATTAGTCTGTCACGACCAGCAACAAGGCATGCAACTGTTTCCAATTCTGTTTTACAAAACCTACATTTGTCTGTTTCACCCACATGTTCAATGGACTTTATAAACCAATGTGTACGTAGTCCACTATCTTGGGCTGCTAGTATTAACCTTTCATCTTTTGGTTTGAATTCGCCTCTCCTTAACCATTCCTTTGTTTGATGCTGATCAACATGAGGTTGTTCTAAGAGTTTTCTATACTTGCAACTATTCCTTTCTTACTTTTTTCATCTGATCCTTCACCGTATATTCTTCCTTTTGTTTTGTTTTTTTTTGGCACATTCATTTGCTGCCTGATTTTTATCTACTTCTAGATTGATTTCCATTCCCACTTGATGCCGATATGCTTCTGCTAAACTAAGAAGGGAAGTCATCTTAGATTTATTCTCCTCATGATTCAAAACTTTCACCATGTTTGCATCTTGTGAGGTCAGCAGGTATGTATGCAGTCCCACGATTGCAGATCTATACATATAATCAATTTCTAGGAGGCCCATACCTCCTTCGGAACAGGGAATATATAATCTTGGCATGCACTGTTTTTCTTTTGGCTTTTCCCAGTTAGGGGTCGCCACAGCGGAACTCCAGTCCGCTAATGATTGGCAGCCGATTTTTATGGTGCTGAGGTGCCAGCCCGATGCACAACCTTCAACGAAGGCACGCCCATTCACGCATGTCTTTCGAACGCCATTCAACCGCAGGGAGGACTTGGTATGCCCTGATTTTTATAAATCATTTGATGATTATGGAGCATCCTTCTTGTTTTCCTGTCTAATTTGCCCAACACATTTGGGGCCAGTCTATCACTCCAAAACAGTAAGTTAGGACATGAAGAGCAAACTGGTTTATAGCTTGGACTTTGTTCCTAGATGTCAACTCTGTTTTCAGGATTAATTTAAGTTTCCTAAATTATTCCTTACTGAGTTTTATTCTCATTTGTTCATGTTTTATTGTTAATCCTTTATCAATTCCCAAATATTTATATACTCCCTCTTGCTCAAGTTCTTTTATATCACATTCTTGCCCCCAAACTGATGTTTTCGTGGTGCTGCAACTTTCCTGCTTTAAAGGTTGCTTTTGCACATTTATCAAGGCCAAATGACATTCTTATATCATCTGAAAATGTTTGACTACTTGCAGTTGTGCTTTTAGTTCCTCATTCTTTTATCCATGAATGTGGAATAATGTCAAATGCTTTTTTGTAGTCAATCCATGCCATACTTAGATTCTTCCCCTTTTTACAGTTCTCCACTATGACTTTATTTAACAACAAATGATCCTTTGTTCCATATGACTTTCTTTTATTACCCTTTTTTTCTATTGCCATAATTAAGTTTTCTTCTAAATGACTATAAACTCTGTTGACATCAATTCCAGTTATAGTTTATACGCCGTTGGAAGGCAAGTTATTGGCCTATAATTTTTAGGGTAGCTTGCAGGTTCACTCTTACGTAGGAGCATTGTTTTTCCTGTTAGCCACGCTAGTGTCAGTTCGGGGTATTCGTATAAATAGTTCTTACTCATGACTAAATCTTCATGCAGAGATGGTAATACTTTTAGCCAGAAGTTAGGTACTGCATCTTGGCCTGGGGTTTTCCAATTAGAGGCTTTTCTTAACTTTGTTTCAATCTCTCTGGCTGTTACTTCATCCCAGTTCATGTCCTGTACATTTGAACTTCTTGTTCTTTCTTTTACTTCTTCTATCTATTTAGCATCTTTGTTATGTTCCACAGGATCTTCATAAATACTTCTCCAAAATGTATCAGTTTCTTCTTTTTTGATGGTCTTTCAGTTCCTTTTACCTTGTTTCCCAGTTCTCAATAAAACTTTTATAGGTCATCAATAAATTGCTTATTTTGTACTTTTCCTTTATATTTATCTATTTAGCTTTCTAAGTTTTCCACCTGTGCCATTATTTTTAGTTTATTGTTTGTAGTAGTGCATGATAAAACCTGATCCGTAATAACACTGTGCATTGCTTTTATCACATCTATCTTTTTGAGTATTTTTGTTGATCTGTTCCCTCTTCTGTACTCTACTAGCAGTGACACTTCTTGTCTTAATTGCTTTATAGATGTTCATCGTGTTACCCTGCTGCAGTCATCACACTTGGGTTATCCTGTCGTCAGGCGGTCCCGCAGTCGGCCGGAATTCCAAAGTCTTGGTCCGGCGTCGGTTGCTGTCGCTTCTTCCCTGACGTCAGTGCGCCAGGGGTATATATAATGCATCAGACGCCATTTTCTCCAGTCTTTCTTGCCGCGCGGTGCCCGAAGCAGAAGCAATTCGCAAGTGCCGGTCGGCCGACTCCTGAGATTTTCGAAGTCGAATTTCAGATCCGAAGTCTTCAATAAAGCTAAGTACCCCGTTGGGGAAACTTTTCTTGCCTCAGACCGATGTCAGAAAAAGTTAACAATTGTATTTCTTGTGGGAAGCAAATACCTCATAAGGATTTTCATTCTTACTGCATACCTTGCCTAGGCCCAGACCACGACGTCACTGGTTGTCATTTTTGTGCTAGGTTTAATAAGCGTACTATAAAAAGGCGCTTTGATTTCGCACGACACTACTTCGGTAGAAAATTTAACTACACAATGCCGTCGGAGCAACCGACTACCGGCATGCACAAAAAACGCAAGGATAAGGACAGGCAGCCTAGACCCAAGCCAGACTCCGAGGCCTCGGCTGGACCGGTCTCCGGTCTTCAGTGAGGCTCCGACGCAGCCCCTGACTCCCGCAGATTTGGAACCCAAGACCGCTTCGGAGCCTTTGGCGGAGAGCGCTAGACCGACGCAGCCATTTTGTTTAGCCCCTACCGACGATTCTGCAGAAAGAGATGTCGGTGCTGCAGAAACACCTTCGGTTTCTGAAGGCATCTTCAGACCGACGACACTCACCATAAAAACGTATCCTAAGCTTAAGACTCCTATTAAACCTAAAAAGACTGCACTTCAGTCTCCAGTTCAAGGCCCCATGCCTAAGAAACAGATGCTTAAAATGGCTGAAGATTTGATCTCCTTAATCAGGGGTTCCCAACCCCCACCCGCCAAAGGCCTAGACAAGAGGAAGATTATGCCTCCTCTGATCAAGTGTCTATTTCCTCAGGCTCCTCTGAGGACCAAGATTACTCCTTCTCCCCTTATGAAGATTCTGATGCTGAGGATTCTATTCCCTCAGCTTCTCCTCCTGAAGACTACTCCTTTGGGGAAACTTTACACACTATGAGGGAACATTTTCACTGGGAAGGTCAGGACTACTCTGACTCAAAGAAAAGGCTCAGAGAGTTTCTTTTACTCCCCCAGCACAGACCACTTGCCATCCCCCCAGTTTTAGACATTGTGGATGATGTTTACTTAGAATCTAGTTTGAACCCAGATTCTCTGCCTCCTGCTCCAGCCAAACCAGACAGATACTATAGAGTGCCTGATTCCCACAAATTCCTTTATAAAAGCCCTGTTGCTGATCCAGAGACTATCTCCCTGGGTCCCAAAGGGGCTAAGGCTTCTATGGCAAAAAATCCTGTACCCTCTGAAAGGGACTCCAGAGCACTAGACAGGTGGGGGAAAAAGGTTTACACCTCATCCACTCTAGCTGTGAGAGCACTAAATTGCCAATTTCACATGCTAAAATATCAGCAATTTCTAATGTCTCAGCTAAAACAAAAAATGAGCACACTCCCTCAACAGTTTGAATTGAAAGAAATGCAGGATCTGTTGCATACAACTGAGCAGGTGGGCAAACATACATTACAATGTGGTTTTGATTCTTTGGAGGCTTCCTGCAGAGCAGCTGTCACTGGGTCTGTTATACGTAGACATGCTTGGTTAAAGGAACAAAGTCTGCCTGATCATGTTAAAGCAAAGCTTCTAGATGCTCCCTTACAGCAGGATGTTCTATTTTGAGTTAAGGCAGAAGAAGTCTTAAAGAAAATGGAGGATAAGGCAAAATCTATGCAGACAGTCAAAGATTTTCTACAGGTACAGCCCCCTCGCTTCAGCAGAAATTGGCCAACAAAAAATTGGTCCTTTCCAGCTACTGACAGACCACAGAGGGGTAAATACAGACGTCCAAGAGGCAGAGGACAACCACAAGCCCAATATAAACCTCGACAATGGGGCACTGCAACACAGAAGGGAGGAGAAGACAGGTCCCAAACTACCAGAAGGCAAACTCAATGACTTGCACCTCATCTGGCCAAGCAACACTCTCTTGGCAGCTCCCTTGGGAGGAAAACTCGCATTTTTTTCAGACAACTGGCACATTGTCACAAAGGACAAATGGGTCCTAGACATAATTTCATGAGGATACAGATTCCATTTCCACACCTTGACAATGAAAAGAGGAATGCCAAACCTGCCACAAAATCAATGTGCAGAGGCACAAAAACAAATTACAGCTCTCATGGACATGAGAGCCATTCAACTGGTACCTACACGAGAGCAAGGCCAAGGTTTTTACTCAAGACTCTTTCTAGTCCCCAGAAAGGACAATGCCTGGAGACCAATTCTGGACCTTTCAATTCTAAACACCTTTTTACAAGTACCCAAATTCAAGATGCTAACACTACAGCAGCTTCTTCCCATGTTGGGCAAGAAAGCATGGCTAGTAACGTTGGACCTCAAGGAGGCATACCTGCATGTCCCTATCAGACAAAGTTGCAGAAGATACCTCCGTTTCTTTGCAGGTTCAACCCATTACCAATTCCCTGCACTGCCCTTTGGCTTATCTACTGCGCCCAGGATCTTCACAAAATGCCTGGTACCAGTAATTGCATACTGCAGACAAAGAGAAATTCAAATATACCCATACCTGGACGACTGCCTCATCCAAGCAGAAAGCAAGGACATCCTCTTACAACATCTGGATTTTGTAAAACATCTTCTAAGTTGCCTGGGGTACACAGTAAATGAAAAGAAATCAAAACTAGTACCCTCACAAAATATGACATTCCTGGGTGCCAGCTTGAATACAATGGCCCAGAAGGCTTATCTGACGCCAGACAAACAACTACAACTGACTCAATATTTCAAAACAATGGCAACAAAGACCCTACTCCCTGCAAGAAAAATTCTGCAGGCCTTGGGCTTCATGGCATCTTGCATACTACTAATACCATTTGCAAAGCTGCATATGAGGAAATTACAGTGGTACCTAAAAAGCGTATGGTCTCAACACAGCCACAGCTTGGACACAATGATATCTCTCATTCCTTGCCTACAACAGGAGTTTCTATGGTGGTCACAGGCATGTCACCTCAACAAGGGTCAGCCTTTCACCTTGCCCCCAGCCAGGCAAACTATGACAACAGATGCATCGGACTACGCCTGGGGGGCACACATGGCAGGACAGTGCGTTCAAGGCGTATGGACTGCAGATCAAAGAAATCTGCACATCAATCAAAAAGAGATGCTAGCTGTACTAAATGCTCTGACAGCCTTCAAGAACCTATTACATCCAGGACAACTTACAATAAGGACGGACAGCACCACAGTAATGTGGTACATAAACAAACAAGGGGGTACACACTCATACCCTCTATGCAGGCAAGCAATGACCTTGTGGAGCACAGCACTGGCTTACCAAGTTCAGTTACAAGCTCAATTCCTGCCAGGAAAAAAGAACACATTGGCAGACGACCTCAGTAGAAACATCATGGATCCCCACAAGTGGAAACTGGATCCACAAGTATTTGCAATGATAACTCAAAAATGGGGCCTTCCAGACATAGACCTGTTTGCCAGCCCCCAAAACCATCAGCTAACAAAATTTTGTACAAGGACACTTCACCATCAAACTTGGAAAGTGGACGCACTTTCATTCAGTTGGAAAAACCTGACAATATATGCCTTCCCTCCATTGCCTCTCCTCACAAAGGTGCTTCTGAAAGTCAGAAAGGAGAGACCACGACTGATTCTCATAGCCCCAGACTGGCCACACCAGCACTGGTACCCACTATTAAGGAATATGGCCCAGGGCCCACCTTGGATTTTGCCACAAATTGCTCATTTGCTCACACAGCAAAACAATCAGATTCTACACAGCCAGCTCAAAACCTTAAATCTGGCTGCATGGCAAATCAACTAAGCATCCAGCGAGTTCCTCTTTCCCAAGCAGTTATGGATGTTCTTCTGGAAGCTAGGAGGCCCAGCACCAGGAAGGCCTACTCGGACAAATGGAAAAGATTTTGCGCCTGGAACCAAGCTAAAGGCCAAAACACACTTCAGCCTCACATGCCTCAGATTCTACAGTATTTAACTGAAATGTTGCACAAAGGACTTTCTCTTTCTTCCATTAAAATCCATGCATCAGCTATTTCAGCCCACTACAACACGGATCCACCCTTATTTTCACATCCACTTCTAAGGCAGTTCCTCAGAGGGGCAAAAAACATTAGACCCCCCCAGGAGAGCACCTACACCAACATGGGACCTCAATATTTGTTCTGGAAAAACTTACGCTACCTCCCTTTGAACCAGCTTTCTCTGCAGATCTACAGTTTCTATCATGGAAGACTGCCCTGCTGCTAGCAATAACTTCAGCTAGAAGAGTCTCAGAGCTGCAGGCACTAATGGCAGTGGAACCTTTCCTCATTTTCCATCAAGACAGAGTTTCTCTATGAACTAATCCTTCCTTCATGCGTAAGGTGGTTTCCAGTGTGGCTTTAAATCAGACCATCCACTTACCCACCTTCTTCCCAAATCCACAGAACAAAGGAGAAAGACTCCTGCATTCCTTGGACATTCACAGGCAACTTCGTTACTACTTGGATAAAACTAAGGTTTTCAGAAAATCTGACCAGCTCTTTGTATCCTATGCTACAGCTTCACAAGGGAAGGCTATATCAAAACAAACCATTTCCAAATGGATAGGGCATTGCATTCGTTTTTGCTATACCCATCATGGAAAACCATTTCCTGCTACCATTAGGCCCCACTCTACCAGGGCAACAGCTACATCTACAGCCTTCCTCAGGGGGGTTCCGACCAAGGAGATTTTGGAAGCTGCAACTTGGACTTTAGTACACACCTTTACCAAACACTATCACTTACCACTTTACTCTAAGACTAGAGCTGGCTTCGCCACTGCAGTTCTGCAGGGACTTCTAGCCTCCTCCACCCATTCTTAGCTTTGGGATTCTACCCAAGTGTGATGACTGCAGCAGGGTAACACGATGAACATAGTACAGTTTTGTACCTACCATAAATGTAGATTTTCGAGTGTTCACCCTGCTGCAGTCCAGGTTACCCTCCCTCCATCCCCTCTGATCTAACTGGCTAAATCTCTACAAAACCTTCCTGATGTATTTGCTTATAGCTGGAGGGATTTTGTGTTTGTGCTAAAACTTCATAAATTGGTACTAATTACTGATCACCTTTTTGGGGGCACCTGACATCTGGGGCAAGAAAAACTGAAGAAAATGGCGTCGGATGCATTATATATACCCCTGGCGCACTGACGTCAGGGAAGAAGCGACAGCAACCGACGCTGGACCAAGACTTTGAAATTCCGGCCGACTGCGGGATCGCCTGACGACAAGATAACCCAAGTGTGATGACTGCAGCAGGGTGAACACTCGAACATCTACATTTATGGTAGGTACAAAACTGTACTTTTTCTGTATTCAATACTTCCATGATGGCATTCGATTTCTCCCCATCCTTTCCCTTACTACCCTGTGTTCTTGTAGTAGGACTTTATCTGTTATTAATTTGGCTGCATAGTAATGTATCTTGCTTACGTCTGATGCTATGTTGTCCTATCTCGCCTTCATTCTTGCTGGTTAGGTTCAGAACCGAGCATCGGTTCTGACTCGGCTTTATTACTAAAGCTCGAGAGCTTCCACTGGCTTGGGGTTAAACCCTATCCCATGATGCCCTGGGAAAGTAACCTAGATCTCTTTTGCTGCTAAACTAGATCGGGTGCTTTTCCACAGGGCTCAGGCTAAGTGAAAAGTTTTCTTTTGTATTTTCAGTCTGTATACTGTTTTTTTCTTCTTGAGATAGTTATTAGTGAACTTAGGATTGTTCTAAGTTGGTGTTAGTTGTTGTTTTTATCACTTGTTGTGAACTGCTGCTGTTGGCCGTTGCTGTTGCTAGGCCTAGAACTCCCTATCCCATCACCAGAGTAGTTCCTTTTCTTTTAGTCCCTGAACCCGTTTAAATTAGAGGGTTCATTAAATTCTTAAATTTCTCACGTCTGTGTAAATTAGAGGGCCCTTCTTTTTTATTTCCCTTCCCTCAGAGGTGCATCATTTAAGTTAGAGAAGTCTCCTCTGCTAGAGGAGAAGTCGTTTAAGTAAAAAGCCTCTCCTCTAGCCCCTTTTCCCTCTTTCTTGCTTACTTAAAAAAAAAAAAAAAAATGTGCGTTTTTTGGTGTGTGTATCTCTTTGGAGTCGGAGGCCTCCTCGGGCCTGGGTCATGGTGCCTTTGAGATAATGTGGAGCGTGCTGTCCCCTCAGGCGGCTCCATCCATTGATTCAGGCACTCTTCCCCCAAAAGAGACGATTTCTACCTCTACTCCAGCCACCCCCCCCCCCCCCAGGCATAGGAACCAGTGCCCTATTGGGTGAGTTTCTCTCTTCCGAAACCTCGCCAGAGGATCCCTCTGGTGATGTCCCTCGAAAGAGAATATGTAAGAGGAAACATCAGGACTCCCCTGAGGAGTCTGTCACTTCAGATGCAGATTTGGAGGATTCAGAAGGGTCCCCAAGGTCACCCTCTGAAGATGTCTTTTTCAGACATTCTTGATATCCTGAAACAGAGAGGTGGCTGGAAAACCCTAACATCTGAGGATGAATCTGTGTACCTGGAGGCATTCGGTTCTCGACCTTACACCTCTTGGCTGTCTCCACCTTTTGATCAGCTCCTTGGGATGGTGAGTCGAAAGACGTGGGGCTCCTCAGAATCAGTGGAACCTGTTGCAAGGAGGCCAAACAAGTTTAGTACTGCCCCTGCGGACAAAGATTTTCTAACTAAGGGTGTTCCAGTAGATGCTGTGGTGGTGGTGGCGGCCACCAAGAAGGAGATGGCTGAAACTTCATCTGTCCAGCCACCGAATAAGGAATCTCGAACAATGGACAGATACGGGAAGTGTATGTTCTCGTCAGTGGCCTTTACCCTCCGGTCACTGAACTACCTAACCCACTTTACCAGACTTCAGAGAGATCTCCTAAAGGAGCTTGGAAATACCCTCCAAGGTTCTACAGCTGCTGAGGTGTCAGATAAGGTCTCCTCTCAGCATACTACCTTAGGTTCTGTAGTTAACTCCTCCATGCGGCTCATATCCTATGCAGCTGATGGAGTGAGTAGGGCAGCAGGCACAGGAATATCTCTCCGGAGGCATTCCTGGATGCCCCTTTGTGAGTTTGCTGAACCCTTTAAGTCTTCCTTCATCAGTGCCCCTTTTGACGGCTCATCCTCGTTCTGGCCAAAAGTAAAAGAGACTCTGACCATGTGCGAACAAGAAAGCAAAACTCTATCTGCCGTTGGAGTACATTTTTGTGTCCCTACCAGGCCTTACCCCAAAGGCCAGAAGGGCGGCAAGATGTGGTTCCATAAATCCCAAGGAGCTTTGCCGGATGCATGTGATGATTTTTCCCCCAGGGGCAGAGGGGGAATCAACAGCAGAAGATGCCGTCCTCGCGGCAGAGGGGGTCTGCAGAATCAGGGTGACAAAGATACGTTCTCTGGCTCCTGAAAGGAAGTTTGCCTGTCCACCTCTGGAGGCAGTCAGGGACAGACTAACACTGTACCCAAAAGCCTGGCTAGACATCACCCAAGACAAGTGGATACAGTTAATTATATCCAGAGGATACTACATACCCTTCTCACCCCCCCCCCAAGATCAAGATCAGTCCCAGACATTCCACCCTGTCAAAGGGATCAAGCAACCCTAGAGGTTCAAAGGTTGCTAGAAAAAAAGAGTCATCCAAGAAGTCCCCACAGACCAAATTGCATCCAGAACTTACTCAAGGTTCTTGTTAGTTCCAAAGAAAACGGGACTGGAGGCCCATTTTGGATCTCAGCAGACTAAACAAGTCCATCAAGAAAACAAAGTTCTGGATGCTGACACTGCAATCCGTACTTCCTTTTCTGGGAAAGGACAATTGGATGTGCTCCATCGATCTCCCGGATGCGTACAACCATATAAAGATGGACAGATGAGCCAGGAGATATCTACGCTTCTAGATGGGAGACAGTCACTACCAGTTCAGAACTCTGCCCTTTGGACTCACTACAGCCTCCAGACTGTTTACCAAATGCATGGCAGTAGTCATGGCTCACCTGAGACAGTTAGGATTCCGGGTGTTTCCATACTTAGATGACTGGCTCCTCACCCCCACCACTGAGCATCTACTGACCAAGATAAGGGATGCCACTATGCATCTATGCTCAGAACTAGGCATTGCTATAAATTACGAAAAATCTGCCTTGTTGCCTTCACAGCATATTACCTTCACAGGAGCAAACTTAGGCACAAAACACATGATAGCAAAATTGCCTCACGAAAGGGTACTAACACTACACAATCAGATTTCAGACTTACTCATGAGGAAGAAAGTACAAGCAAAGTTTGTTCTCAAGGTCCTGGGTTCAATGGCAGCTGCAATAACATTAGTCCCACTGGCACATCTTCACATGAGAGTATTACAGTGGCTACTCTTTGCTCAATGGTCCATGCAGGAGTTGCCCATGTCACACAAGATCCTCATTACAGATACCTGCAAGAAGGACCTATAATGGTGGCTCCAGTCCACACAGATAACGATAGGCAGACCATTTGTTCTTCCACAACCTGTAGCTACAGTGACCATGGCCGCCTCCCAGATTGGGGGGGCATTATCTGGGACAGACTGTCCAAGGGACTTGGCAGGAACATGAATACCACTTGCACATCAGTGTCCTACAGATGAGAGTGGTGCTTCTGGTGTTGCAGGCATTCCAGAGCTCTCTTCCACCAGGTACAACTGCAATACAGACAGACAATATGTCTGTAGTGTGGTACATCAACAAACAAGGAGGAACCAGATCTTACCTCCTGTGTCGAGAGGCTCAGAGAGTATAGCAATGGGCAATATCTTCTCAACGTTTTCTGATCGCAATGCATATCCCGGGAAAAATCTAACGTGATAGCGGACAAGTTGAGCAGGGCAATTCTTATGCCTCACGAGTGGTCGCTGAAACAGGAAATTGCGAACCAAATTTTTTTGCAAATGGGGCCAGCCTTGCTGCGACCTCTTTGCCACGCCCATGAACTCCAAATGCGCAGCTATCTTGCCCTAATCCCCCCTGGGGGAGTCACCAAGGGATGCATTTGTTCATGATTGGCCCCCGGGACTTCTTTAAGCCTTCCCCCCATTTCCACTAATACCCAAAGTTCTTCAGAAAGCCAAATCATTGAGTTCCAGGCTAATTCTCATTGCTCCATACTGGCCTCATCAGATATGGATGTTCTTCGTGTTTCAAAGTTGCAGTCATTACATTTGGGTAATCTGCTGGCAGGCTGCCCTCAGTCGGCCTGAATTCCAAAGTCTTGGGTCCTGGGTCGGTTGCTGTCTCCTCTTCCATGACGTCAGGTCGTCAGGGGTGTAAAACAAGCAGCTGATGCCATTTTCTTCAGTCTTTCTTGCCGTGCGGTGCCCGAAGTAGAAGCAGTTCACACGTGCCGGTTGGCCGACTCCTGAACTTTTCGAGTTTCAGAACCGAAGTCTTCACTAAAGCTAAGTACCCCATTGGGGAAACGTTTTTTCTTGCTCCATACCGATGTCAGAAGAAGTTAATAATTTGTATTATTTGTGGGAAGCAAATACCTCATAAGGATTTCCATTTATACTGCATTCCTTGCCTAGGCCCTGATCACAACGTGCAGGGCTGTCGGTTTTGTGCTAGATTTAACCAACGCACTGTTAAGCGTCGGTATATTTTTGCCTCAAAATATTTTGGAAACAGATTTAACTACCCAGAAATGTCGTCGGGATAGCAATCCGACTACTGGAGTACACAAAAAATGCAAAGAAAAGGACAGCGACAGACCGCCAAGGTCCAAAACTGACGATGAAGCTTCTCCTAAGCCAGTCGCCGGTTCGCCAGTACTCAGTGAGGCGCTTTCACAGCCACTGATACCCGCTACTTTTGAGTTGCAGGCCCCTACCGAGACCCATGTGGAGTCTGGCACGCCGCGAGATACTCAAAGTATTGTACCCACGGATGTCTCTCCCTCGGATGGGTCCGGAGCCGCTGAATAGGCACTGGCTTCTGAGGGTGTATTCAGGCCTTAACATTTTTATATAAAACCGACAACAGCAGCAAATCCAAAGACAAAAACAACTTCTAAAGCTAAAAAACCGACGCATGAGCCACGTGCACAGGCCGCTATGCCTAAAAAACAGATGATCAAAGTGGCTGAAGACCTTATTACCTTGATCAGGGGTTCCCAACCCCCTCCTGATAAGAGGCCTAGGCAAGACACTGATTATGAATCTTCAGATCAGGTTTCTGTTTCTTCTGATTCCTCTTCTGATCAGGAATTATCTATTCCTCCCTATGAGGATTCTGATGCAGCAGAGTCTATCCCATCTGCATCACCTCCTGAGGATTATTCATTTGGAGAAACCTTGCATACTTTGAGGGAGAATTTTCCCTGGAAGAGTCAAGATTTCTCAGAATCAAAAAAGAGGCTCAGGGATTTCCTTCTTCTCCCTCAGCACAGGGCTTTAGCCATACCCCCTGTTTTAGACATTGTGGATGATGTGTTTTCGGAGTCAAGCTTGACTCCTGACTCCTTACCTCCGGCTCCCAGCAAGCCTGACAGATATTACAGGGTCCCTGATTCACACAAATTTTTATTTAGAAACCCTGCTGCTGACCCTGAAACTATTTCACAGGGTCCAAAGGGAGTTAAGGCCTCAACAGCAAAACATCCTACCCCCACTGACAGAGATTCAATGGCACTGGATAGATGGGGAAAGAAGGTTTATACATCTGCAACCTTGGCAATTAGGGCCTTAAACTGCCAGTTTCATATGCTCAAGTATCAATAATATGTTATGGGATTGCTGAAACAGAAAATGATGTTGATTTCTAAATGTGCAGAAAATAAAGAATTGCAGGAATTATTGCTTGCAGTTGAACAAGTTGGAAAGCATACTTTGCGATGTGGTTTTGATTCCTTAGAGGCCTCCTGCAGGGCCACAGTTACTGGATCTGTGATTAGGAGGCATGCCTGGCTAAAAGAGCAAAATTGCCTGATCATGTTAAAGCTAAATTACTGGATGCACCTTTACAGCATGATACTCTGTTTGGTATTAAGGCAGAAGAGGTTTTAAAGAAAATGGAAGACAAAGCTAAGTCTATGCAAACTGTAAAAGACTTCTTACAAGTGCAGCCACCAAGATTCAGTAGACACTGGCCTAAAGAAATTGGTCCTTTCCTGTGTCCGACAGAGCTCAAAGGGGCAAATCCAGGTGCCCTAAAGGTTCTAGATACCAGGCACAAGATTCTTACAGGTCAAAGCAATGGGGTGCTTCTACCTCCAAATCTGGAGGAGATAAAGCACAACCCTACAGAAAACAGTCCCAATGACTTCCCTCTGCCTTCACCAAGCACTTACCGTTTGGCAGCACCCTTAGGGGGAAAATTAGCACTTTTTGCTCAAAATTGGCAGTTAATAACCCAGGACAAGTGGGTGCTAAACATAGTATCACAGGGATACAGATTCCATTTCCATACTCTGCCAGTGGCAAACGGTTGGCCGGATCTGCCAAAAAAATCAATGGGCAGAGGCACAGAAGCAGGTTACTTCCCTCATGGATGTGGGGGCTATTCAGCCAGTACCAGAACAGGAAAAAGGACAAGGTTTTTACTCAAGACTGTTCTTGGTACCCAGAAAGGAGAAGGCCTGGCAGCCAATACTGGATTTATCAATTTTGAACACATTCCTGGACATTCCAAAATTAAAAATGCTGACCTTGCAGCAGTTTCTGCCCATGCTGGGCAAGAATGCTTGGCTGGTGACATTAGACTTAAAAGAGGCATACCTGCATGTCCCAATAAGGGAATCGTGCAGAAGATACCTCCATTTCAAGGCTGGCTTAATGCATTACCAATTCTCTGCACTGCCCTTTTGCTTATCTACTGCGTCCAGGGTCTTTACAAAGTGCCTGGCACCGGTAATTGCTTTTTGCAGACAAAGAAGTATACAAATATATCCTTACTTGGACGACTGTCTCATTCAAGCAGAGAACAAGGACATTCTTCTTCAGCACCTGGCATTTGTGAAAAGGCTTCTAACATGCCTAGGGTACACAATAAATGAAAAGAAATCACAACTGGTACCCTCTCAAAAGATAACATTCCTGGGTGCAAGCTTGAATGCAACTGCCCAGATGGCTTTCCTCACGCCAGACAAACAAAGGCAACTGACTACTTACTTCAAACTGATGGCAACAAAAACCCAGTTATCTACAAGACAAACTCTGCAGGCTTTGGGGTGCATGGCATCCTGCATCCTACTGATTCCATATGCAAGACTGCATATGAGGAAACTTCAATGGTACCTAAAAAGTTTATGGAGTCCACATTTTCACAGTCTGGAAACAATAATCCCTGTCATTCCCTGCCTACAACAGGAGTTTTGATGATGGGCAAAGGCATGTCACCAAAACATGGGACGGGCCTTCACTCTACCCCCTGCCAGCCATACCTTAAGAACAGATGCATCAGAATATGCATGGGGGGCCCACCTGGCAGGAAGATACATTCAGGGCATATGGACCCCAAAACAAATGCATCTGCATGTCAACCAAAAAGAGATGTTAGCTGTTCAAAATGCCCTGACAGCCTTCAAGGACTTATTTCATCCAGGACAACTACTGATAAAGACGGACAACATCATGGTTATGTGGTATATAAACAAGCAGGGGGGCACGCACTCATACCCCCTTTGCAGACTAGCCATGGCACTGTGGGACACAGCTTTGACTTACCAAGTACATCTTCAAGCTCAATTCCTGCCAGGAAGACAAAACACTCTGGCAGACGATTTAAGCAGAAACCTTATGGACCCTCACGAGTGGAAACTAGATCCACAAGTCTTCAGCATGATGACAAAGAAATGGGGGAGCCCGGACATAGATCTATTTGCCTCTCCTCAAAATTATCAATTGAAAAGATTCTGCACAAGGACTTATCACAGACAAGCATGGAAAATAGACGCCCTATCCTTCAGTTGGAAAAACCTATCAGTTTACACCTTTCCTCCTCTGCCTCTTCTTCCCAAGGTCCTACTAAAAGTCAGACAAGAGAAACCAAAGATGATACTAATTTCCCCGGACTGGCCCCGCCAATACTGGTACCCAATCCTAAGGAACTTGTCTCAATACCCAGCTTGGACCTTACCTCAAAGACCTCAATTACTGTCCCAGCAAAACAATCAGATCCTGCACAATCAGCTCCAAACATTGAACCTGGCAACATGGCTGATCATGTAGTTATGCAAACAACACCTCTCAGTAAAGCTGTGATGGATGTCATTTTGGAAGCCAGAAGGCCTAGTACTAGAAAATCTTATGCTGATAAATGGAAGAGATTCTGTGCTTGGAATCAAGCACAAGGAACTGATACAGCAGAACCAAATATTCCTCAGATATTACAATACTTGACTGAGATGCTTGACAAAGGCCTGTCTTTCTCATCAATAAAAATCCATGCCTCTGCCATTTTGGCTCATTACAATACAGAGCCACCAATCTTTTCTCATCCTTTACTAAAGCAGTATCTTAGAGGAGCCAAAAATGTAAGGCCTCCCAGAAGATCACCAATACCTGCATGGGACCTCAATTATGTGTTAGAAAAGCTCACCCTGCCTCCAGCTGCTACTGCAGATATAAAGTTCTTATCATGGAAAACAGCTCTGCTGCTAGCAATTACTTCAGCAAGAAGAGTCTCAGAGCTACAGGTCCTCATGGCTGTGGAGCCTTTTATTATATTTTACCCAGACAGGGTGACTCTGAGGACCAATCCGTCATTTATGCCTAAGCTGGTTTCCAGTGTGGCTCTTAACCAAACTATTCATCTGCCAACCTTTTATCCAAATCCACAGAACAAGGGGGAGAGAATTCTGCATTCCTTGGGTGTACACAGACAGCTAAGATTCTACTTGAGCAGGAATAAAGATGTAAGAAAAACTGAGCAATTACTAGTGACATATGCTGCAGGATCAGAAGGAAAGGTTATTTCAAAGCAGACTATTTCAAAGTGGATAAGCCACTGCATTTGTTTCTGCTACTTACACCATGGCATACCTGTGCCCAAGGGCATTAGGTCTCATTCCACCAGAGCTGCAGCTACATCAGCAGCCTTTCTCAGAGGAGTACCAACCAAAAACATTCTAGAGGCTGCTACTTGGAGTTCTGTTCACACCTTTACAAAGCATTATCATTTGCCTCTCTAGGGCAGGCTTTGCCACTGCAGTTCTGCAGGGCCTTATAGCCGCACCTAATGCTGTTTAGCTCCAGCCTCCCATCCATAGCTTTGGGATTCTACCCAAATGTAATGACTGCAACAGTTCATAGGTTCATAGGTTGGTACTAGGCTATCAGCCCTAGGGCCTATACAAGCCTAGCCATAACAATTCCCTGGCTATTTCTTCCCAAATTATTTACTTTCCTGGACCCCTGTCTAGCAGAGCGACTGACGTGATCCCTGGGGTGAATTTCCTTTCTCCCATCCAGTCGTCAAGGTTCCTTTTGAAGAGGTCCAAAGAGGCACTCTGCTTGATATGTATGGGCAATCTATTCCAGAGTCTGGGGAGTCTCTGGGTCAGGAACCTATCCCTCCAGCATGTTTTGTTTATTGTGATGACAAGGTTTAGATCCCTGGAGCGTGTAGCTCTGACGGATTGGGATTTCTTTAAGTGTAGCATGTCCAACAGCTCTGGGTTTGACATGGCCTTGTATGTTAAGCAGAGATCGCCTCTGAGTAGACGATATGCGACAGAGTATAGCTGGAGTTTTTTAAGGCGGTCAGCGAGGGCATCTGCTTTAGGCCTGTGATTCTTTTAGTGAGGTATTTCTGAGGCCTTTCCAGTTGTTGCAGATGTCTTGAGAGGTACATACCAAATGGGGCGTTGTATTCTATAATGGGTCTAATGAGGGATGAGTACAGTGGGACAATGACCTCCTTTTTCTGGATGAAAAGCCCTTCGTGATGAGGTGTGCCACATAGAAGGATTTCCTGACTGTTGTGGCGATGTGGTTATCGAAGGTGAGACCACTGTCCACCTGTGTCCCTAAGTCTCTTATCACACTTTCTGTGTTTAGTGTACTGCCACCTATATGGTAATTCATGGATACATGTTTTTTCCCAAAGGGGATAACAATACATTTCTTGGCATTGAGCTTGAGCCCATGGCTCTGGCACCAAGCATCTGTTTCTGTAAGGCCCTTTTGTAGAGTATCCACATCATTTGGGGATTCAATAATGGCTCCCAGTTTGCAGTCATCTGCAAACTTTGTTAGCCAGAGTCCCTTAGTGTTGACCTGTACTTCAGAGAAGTAGATGCCAAACAAGAGCAACCCCAGGACTGAACCCTGAGGTACTCCACTTGTCACTTGTCTGGAGCTGGATTTGGAGTCAGCTACTTTTATAGTGTGGGTTCTATCAGTAAGCCATTTAGCAACCCATTGGGTGACATAGGGATTAATGCCCAACTTAGTAAGTTTATCTATGATTCCAGAGTGGGGGATGGTGTCAAAGGCCTTGGCAAGGTCTAGATAGGCTGTGTGGACCACCTTACCCTTGTTCATGGCTCTGGAGACTGATTCAAAGAAGTTAATCAGGTTCAGGAGACAAGATCGGCCCTTCACAAACCCAAACTGGGTGGGGTCCAGTGTTTGAAGGTTGCCAATGTCTTTGTTTATAAGTTCCATGATAATACGCTCCATGGCCTTGCAGATAAGGCTTGTCAGACTGATGGGACAGTAGTTTCCGGGATCCAAGGTGGATCCCCTTGTGGATTGGGATAACTGTAGCTCTGCCACTCAGTGGGCACGAAACCTGAGGTGAGGCTATGATTAAACATGACACTTAGGTGAGGTGCCAGTTCATATTGTAGTTCATGTAGTACACAGCCCGGGATGTCATCTGGTCCCATGGATGCTGTATTCTTGGCTTTAGAGAGTGCGTTTGTACCTGTGTGGCGTTATTACTGGAATTTGGCAATCTTCCTGTATTGAGATGGGCCATTTAGGGGTGAGAGGGGGTGAAGTTGGCACTGAATCGATCTGCCAGGATATTGGCAATATCCTTTGGATCAGTATATTTAATGCCATTCTGTTTTAGCTCAGAGCAGATCTGAGCATTGCCATTTAGATTTTGACATAGTTATAGAATGCTTTGTGGTTGTCTTTGGAATCTTTGGCAATTTTATTTTCGTAACTAGCTTTGGAGGATTTTATGAGGCATCTCAGTTTCTTACTGAGGCTAGTAAGGGAGTTTTTTGCATCCTGGGATTTTCCTCTTTTCTGCAAAAGTTTCTTCCTTTTGTTGTAAAGTTTGTTTATGGCAGGGGACCACCAGATTGGCTTCCTTGTTTTGGATGAGAGCATTTTGGTTCTATTTGGGATGGCACGATTCATGCATGAGTGGATGTGCTCGTACAGTGCCTTAGTGTAGGATTCAGCAGTTTCAGTTCCCATCTGCATGGGTGTCATGAAGTTTGTCACTTCTGACTTGAGTAGCTTGAAGTTGGCTTTGGAGAAGTTTTTTATGGTGGTTTCTTTACTGGGGGGTGGGGGTGGGATGTGGATGTTAAGGGTGATTAGCTTATGGTCAGACCTGACTAACGAGGGGGTGACCATAGGTATGGAGCATTGATTTCCCATGTTGGTAATGACCAGGTCTAGGATATTGGAGCCCTGGTAGGACTATGGATTAGTTGATCCAGGGCGTTGGAATTTATGAATTCCAAGAACCGTTGCTAAAGGTGTTGGGACATGAGTAGTTTTCCCAGTTAATGGCAGGGTAGTTAAAATCACCCAGTATTAGGGTGTTTGGTTCTATCTTAATATTTTCCAGTATGTTTAGAAAGGTGTAGTGAGAATCTTGGGGTATGGTGGGGATCTGTAGCAAGCTACAATTTGGATTGCAGTCTTACCTAGTGTTAGTTGCACTTGGAGAATTTCAGACACATTGTGTTGGCCAACTAGCCTGGTGGTGTGAATATCCTTGGTGAATATTGACACTCCTCCACCTTTAGTGTTTCGGTCCTGGTTTGGTGGCGAAAAGTGTGGTAAGAGTTGTAGCCTGGTATTGCAGGGTGCTCTCTGGAGCCTTGAACCAGGTCTCAGTTACTGCACAGATATCGATGTTCTCCATTTTAGGAGTGCCTCGAGAGAGTGCATTTTGAGGTTTAGACTTCTAGCATTGAGTAGCATTACCTTCAGATTTTGCATGCTTGTACCTGTTACGGTGGTGGTTTTGTCCTTTGAAGTTTGCCTAAAAAGGCACTATAGGGTGGCAAGAGCCTTAGCCAGTAACCTGAATCCCAGGGCGACAGGTGCAGACCATCTCTGGCAAAGCATCGTGGTCTGTCAATCATGTCATCCCAGGCAGACAGATACTGGATCCCCTTTGAATGACACCATAAGCTTAGCCAATTGTTGAAGTCAATCATTTTATCCTTATATTGTGGTATCATTCTGGGCGAAGGCAGGATGCTACTCAGGGCTAGGGTCATACCTGCCTGGGCCACATGATCCGAGAGCTCTTCCATGTCTCTTTTCATGTAGTCCAGGGAGGTACGTCTCAAGTCATTCACTCCAACATGGACAATGACAGAGTCATATTTGTACTTGTTGTGGAGTGACTTGAGTGCATGCGTTATGTGGCGGATCCTGGCACCCGACAGGCAGCTGACTGTAATTTTCTCCTTATTCAACCTGGTGAGAGGGACATCAGTGTGCCGGACTATAGAGTCACCTATGACTAAAGTGTTAGGTACATTGTCTTGCCTTAGGGGCTGTTGCTGGGTGGCACACTGGTGTTGTGAACTATGTGACACATTGGTTGTGATTGGTGTTTGTTTGCGTTTCAGCTTCAGAGGTCTTTGTTGCTTGGGCAGGTTACAGTTAAGGGCCTCTGCATATGTGGATTTAGTGTTGCTATATGTGGGTGTTGGTGGTGTGGGTTTAGAAGGGCTATGTGTTGCTTGAGGTGTAGTGTGGGTGTTAACCTTCTCCTCTTGACTGTTTAGCACAATCTTGGGTGGAGAGAGCTTTGCTTCCATTTTGGCTATGTAAGTGCATCTCTCACAGGTTGTAGTGTTGGGTGGTAGGAGGAGAGGGTTGTCTGTGTACATGAGGCAATTGCTGCATTGCCCCAGTATGCCCAGATTCACCAGGTGGACAGGAGAAATCACCGGAAGCTGACCCTTGGACATGCCTGGTTTGGGGCTTTTTTTTCTTTGTAAAGTATAGGAGCTGTTTTCTTAGCAAGGTACTTTGCAATTATAGGCTGTTTAGTGCCTACTATTAATTTCTCCTTGTTAACAAGGAGAGTTCAGTGTTTGTATGAGTTTAAGGCTTCCTAGTGCTTTCCAGCAGGTATTAGAGAAAGTGCTAGTCACAGGGATGCTTAAAGGTAAGATTGAAAAGAGTGCACTCTGCAGTGTGCACTAGAGAAGTTAGATGTGAAAGTAGGTAACTTGAGTTTTACCTGTTTAAAAAGTTAAGGTTTAGTGGAGAGTTACTATTTTTAAAACAGCAAGATGGATTGAAAGGGGTGGGCACTTTTGTATTTTGGTACTATGAAATACTGTAGGATGGCCAATAAATTTAAATAATTGAAGGGGTGGGATTTCAAAAATGATGATTTTGTGATTACTCACATAAGCCAGTGAAAGTAGAGAGAAATGAGATATATGGTCAGATTAACATAAGAGGCGGGCAACTAGAAAGACTGGTATTTCTGCCTGACTCAGAACAGAGAGAGCTGTGGTCTCTTTTGAACTTTTAATATGCTATTAAAACAGAATGCAAGCAAAACACAAGGTAAAGAAAACAAACTACAGTATTCAAAATATAGAAAAGTAATACAAAAAATAAAAGCAAACTAACCTTTCCTTCACAGCAAAGTGTAGCAGAGTCTGGATGAGCCTTTCTGGTGAAACAGGAAGAACATAGTACAGTTGTGTACACTTACCATAAATGTAGATATTCGAGTGTATTCACTGTTGCAGTCCAGGTTACCCACCTGCCATCCCCCTTTCATTCTGGAGTTTATCTTTCCTTCTCTATCTTCTACAACCTATGTGGTGTATTTGCTTGTAGATGAAGGTAAACTTTGTATTGATGCATGTATATACAGTATATATATATATATATATATATATATATATATATATATATATATATATTTTTTTTTTTGCTACCTTTTTTGGGGGCACCTGACATCTGGGGCAAGAAAAACTAAAGAAAATGGCGTCAGCTGCTTGTTTTATACCCCTGATGACCTGATGTCATGGAAAAGGAGACAGTAACCAATGCAGGACCCAAGACTTTGGAATTCAGGCCGACTGAGGGCAACCTTCCAGCAGATTACCCAAATGTAATGACTGCAACAGTGAATACACTCAAACATCTACATTTATGGTAAGTGTACACAACTGTACTTTCCCCTTCCTATGGCCCCATCTCCAGGAGGAGCCTTGGATCCTGGAGCCAGTACTGGATCTTCTGACTCACCAATCTGGAATGCTTCATCCCTCCATTCAATCTCGCAAGTTGACAGTGTGGCTGCTCCACTTCCAATTTTTGCCAGGCTTCCAAACATATCCCCTGCAGTGCATCACATTTTGGTCTCATCCCATAAGACTGCAACTAGAAGTCTGTATGCTAATAAGTGGAAAAGGTTTTCTTGTTGGGATTCCAAGAATAATGTAGCTCCTTTTACAGCCCCCATAACTACAATTTTAGATTTTTTAGCAGAAGTTTTCAATCAAGGGGCAGCTGCAGCTATGGTAAGAGTTCAGTTGGCTTCAATATCCAACTATCACGTAGGAGACATGGACTCAAAGATAATGTCTCACAGATTATGTAACGCTTTCCTGACAGGAACATTCCTACTAAGACCTCCAATAAACGAACCACCACCTCCTTGGGACCTCAATTTAGTACTGAGTTCACTGATTCTCTCTCCTTATAAACCAGCTTCCTCCTGTCAATTGAAATTCCTTACCTGGAAAACAGTGTTTTGGACAGCTATCACTTCAGTCAGGAGGGTCTCAGAACTACAAGCTCTGTCTATACACCCTCCCTACTTTAATTTTCACAAAGACAGAGTATCTCTTAGAACTCATCCATCCTTTCTTCCCAAAGTGTGTTCGGAGACCAATTTGAATCAATCTGTTGACCTGCCAGTCTTCTTTAAAAATTATGGCAACAAGGCAGAATACAAACTCCACCAGTTAGATGTACACAGGCAACTACATTTCTATTTGCATAGAACCAAGGAGTTTAGGAAATCTGATCAGCTATTTGTTTCCTTCTTGGACAGCAAGAAAGGTGCGCCAGTTTCAAAGGTTACTTTATCAAAATGGCTTACTGACACTATCTCCTATGGATATATTTCTCAGCATAAACAGTTGCCAGGAAGGATTATGGGCCACTCAACCAGAGTAATTTCAACTTTGGTTGCTTTGCAGGCCAGATTACCTATGGATTCGATCTGTGCTGCAGCCACATGGGTCAAACCCATACCTTTATCACTCATTACAAAGCAGACATGGCCTCCCAGAGCAGAGCATCCTTTGGTTCCACTGTTATGAAGAGCTTATTCCCTTGAGCCACCCAAGAAAGAAGGAGCTGGGGACGCTGTCCCAACCAGCAAGAATGAAGGCGAGATAGGACAACGTAACATAAAGAAGTTAAGTACTCACCATAACTTTCCATGTTTGTTGTCCATAATCTCGCCTTCTTTTTTGCTTCCCACCCTCCTTCCCCCTACCTTTGTTCCTGGAGGATCGAGAGGTATTTTTTGTTGGGGATTGCCTACATCTATACTCTGGTTCCCTTCTTGCCTCACAAGACGTAGGCTAGGGATGATTAGTATTTAGTCTGGAGTAAAAGCTTTGTTGTTATTAGTAGCTTGCAAACAAGATCTGGGTTATTTCCCAGGGCATCATGGGATAGGGTTTAACCTCGAGCCAGTGGAAGCTCTCGAGCTGTAGTAATAAGGCTGAGTCAGAACCGATGCTCGGTTCTGAACCCAACCAGCAAGAAAGAAGGTGAGATTATGGACAACAAACATGGAACGTTTTGGGGAGTACATAACTTCTTTTTATATCGCATGAATCTCTATCGACAGTCTTAATTACTTTGTTCATTTGTTTTATCAAACTTTTAACTTTTGGGATTTTTATTGACCTTCTGAAGTCTTATTTCTTTCATTGATATCAATATGTCTAGTCCTCTATTAAATCAAGTAACTTTTCTCTTAGATCATTTTCTTCTAAACTGAGGGCACATTCTTTGGTTGCCATTTCATATGGGCATTCTATAGAAAGTTCCAGAGCTTCTTCCTGTGCCATGTTCACTTCAGTTTCACTCTGTGTCATCCGTTGCTCTTTCATATGGGAACTGACTGGCCTATCACTCCACGGCATTGACTGTCTCAAAGTTGCCACAGTTTCCTGTTCTTTCCCTTGCTGTGTTAGCTCCAAATGAACCTGTGTACTGGTTTCCTATGAGAGGCTCCAAAGTATCTTCATATGTCAACTGATTAGATCCTTTCTGCTTCACTGTTTTCCCTCTAACTTGGGTGTCCATTGCTCTATCCTGTTGTGTTGTTATTGAAGTTAAATTTTGTACACTATAGCCTTCACTTTTCAGGTAATCCATAACCTCAGTTTCTGTTTCTTTAAATTCTCCATTACTAATCGTCTTTTCAACTTTTCCTCTCTGTTTTCTTATTTCATTCAGTGTGGGTGATGCCATTTACTGTAAGTTATGTGCATTGTTGCATATTTCCCCTGAGGTTACAAACATAGCTGTAGAAAGCTTTGTGGTTGTCCTTTGCCTGAGAAGCTATTTTTCTTCAAATTTAGCCTTTGACGTATTAATTTACCCTCTTAGCTGCCTGTTTAGATTGATTAGGGGGTTTTTAGTATGTATGCATGGCTTTGTTCTTCCTATGCTTTGCCAATTTTTTTTTCTTTTGTTGTATAACTGATTAATATTGTGATTCCACCAGGGTGGCTTGTCTTTTGAGTTTGCCTTATTCTTAATATGAATGGACACAGCTCACTGTATACAGCTATCAATACATCCATACAGAGATTCTGTAAATAGCTCAGCATATGCTGTGGTGTTTACTGGGTTTTGGATGCTTGAAATTTAGCCAAGGTGTGGCTTAGTAGAGCTGTGTTAGTCTTGGAATAGTTCCTAAAGGTTTTTGGTTTTGCTGGGTCCCTGGATTTCAGTTTTGCTTCACACAGTACTGCCTTATAGTCAGATCTGATGAGTGAGGACATTACATTAAGTTAGGAACATCACTTCCCCATGTTTGTGAGTACACGGTCAAGGTTGTTTTTATCCCTGGTAGGAGAATAGACCAGCTGTTCCCGGGTGTTGGTATTAATGAAATGTAGGAATCACTGGGTTTGTGTATTACAAGTGGTGTAGGATTCCCAGTCTGTAGGGGGGTAGTTGAAATCCTCCATGAATATCGTACTGGGTTGAATGATGAGTACATTGAGGTAGGTAGTATGGGTTTCCTGGGAGAGGTCCTATAGGTTGCAAGGATATGGTACAATACCCTGTTTATGGTGAGTTGCACATAATATGAGTTCCAGTGGGTTGTACACTTTAAGTAGTCTGTATGTGAGGCCGGTTTTAATATAGACTTAGACTACTCCACCTTTTGTTCCCTCCTGTGCAGTAGCTAGTCTAAAGGTGTGAAAGACATTATAACCTTGTATTGCTGGAGTACTCTCCACGACTTTAAGCCATGTCTCTCTTACTACACAGATGTCTACACTCTGCAGGAAGAGGAAGGATTCCAAGAGTGGAGTGTTTTTTTAAGATTTCTAGCATTGAACAGTACCAGCTTCAGGTATTGCTTCACAATTTGAGTTAGGTTTGAAACACATTTTACTCGTGTTGGTGTATTGCATTGTGCATATCCCTTTATTGTTTGCTTTTGAATAAATGATCTCATCTGCACAGTTAAGGGGAATAAATAAAATGCATGCAGTGAATAAATGAACACTGTAAAACTCCACTGCCAATCATGAGCGGACAGGTGATCCACTGTGGCGACCACTAACCGGGAAAAGCCGAAAGAAGAAGAAGTCAGTATATTTAGTAGTTCAGTGACGTACGTATGAGCTTAGTCAAAACAAAAAGAATTCAGCACAACACACAGTTAACATTTCATTAAACTTTTTTTAAGAGTCTTAGCCCCCCCCCCCCCACTGCCTGTTGACCATCAGCCTCCTCCCAGTCAATTGGACTGGTTTCCCCATCACTGGAGTGAGGGTTGAATATGTGGGCTAACATTTAGACAGTTGTTAAGGGTGGTTTGAGGGCTTTCATTTTAACCCTTTATTCCCATGGATCTGGAGGGGGACATGCAGTGGGCTGCTAGCCACACTGGTTGTCTGTCATGTCCACAAGGGATGTTGCCAGCAAGCAGACCCTCTCCCTTTTGTCAAGCAGAGGAAGAAGTTTCTTCAGTCTCCACTGGAGAAATTGTGTTTGCCTATTTGCCCCCCCCCCCCCCCATGCATCCACTACCATCTACAACCCCCATGACAGAGGTGATCTGGCCACTCCCTTTCACTTCTCCCCCTCCTTACTTGGCTCTTGCATTGCAAGTGCTGCTAATGAAACCGTGGTCTCCTGGGCTGCAGTAAAGGCTCCATCCCTCTGCAAAGCAGAGTCAGGCTACATCTGGTAAAATCTGATGGCATACCTATTTTAACATTCCTTATCACTCTTAATACTACTTTAATTTGTATCCATATTGACTGCCATATTCTGAGATCAGTCCTGTTGTATTTTAATCAGTTGTGCAGTAATGGCTCACCTTATAATTCCACACTGATTTACTGAGGTCATCGAGGAGGATTTTTTCTTGCATCTGAGGTGCAGGGATCTCTGAAGTGATTATATTAAATAGAGAGGTGCAGGGGTGGTGTAGCAACCTGAATGAGGATGTGGTGGTATTTTCCTCCCAAAAATTTATATTTTGAAACACAGTTTGATTGGCATTTGGAACAATTTATTTTGTTTAAAGCAGCATTTAAACAGTTTGATTTGGGATGACATGGCCTAGACAACCATATTCTGCCCCAGACAAAAGTATATTTGAAGCAAAGACATGTGAGGTACTTAAAAGAAAGGTTCTTTAAAAATGCTTTAATGTTGGCATATTGTAATGATACTGCTATGAGGTCTATGAAGAACAATCCCCAAATGGAGAGCTGTTCTGCTGAGAAACCACATCTCATTTTTTTTTCAAACTTCCCTCACTTTATGCAGCTGTCTCTGAGCTTGGTGAACTTTGGAGGAAGAAGTTATCCAGAAGTAGCTATTACTGACCCCTTGTTTATCTGGCATTATGACCTTCTCCATTATTAATCTGATGCTGCTGAATGCTGAGTCTTTTGCTAAAGTACTACTAATTCCTGTGCCACATGTTTAATTATTTAAACATATATTTTTTCCTACTAAAGTTATGGCCTTTCACTAGAGTTATGAAAAGTCTGATAAATTTACAGTTAAAGAATTTTTGCCCTCTTCTTTTTTTTTTTTTTGTTTAAATTGTTTTTATTGGTTTTCAAATAGTAAAAACAATTACATAAATTTCAAAAGTAATGAAGCAGTGTATTAACACAAACTATATACAGAGTCCAAAATAGTTGCTAAGTCTTCAATAAAGATTACATTTTGTCTAATAATATTTTGAGCTTTATCCATGTAATTTGTTTATGAGTCACATTTGAGGTACGTAACAAAGCTGTTTGTAATTCCCTGCTACAAATAATCTTAGTAAGAGAGATAAATTCATTAAAAGAGAGGATATTTCTACATTTCCAGTTTCTGGTAATGATTTTTCTTGCTATAGCAAGAAGGGTCCAAAGAAGTTTCATTTGATTTAATGGAACATACCTTAGCATTGGTGCATTAAAAAGCAACAAAGAATTAGAAATTTCGCCTCTGTCTGACCACAAAGCTCTTACCCTCTTCTGATATATACTGCAAAACATTTGACTGTGGTATCTTTATGACAAAATATCTGCTTTTGTTTTTCAGATCTCTGAGAAGCAGTACTTGCTAACTGCTACTGCATCCCGAGCCAAACTCAAAGCCTGGTTTGATGTGGATGCCCTGTTTACAACCAAAGTAAGTGAAATAAGTTCCAAAGAGCAATCAGAAAACTGGGCATAGTCATTTTATTTTTCAGTGTTTTTCTAAGTGGAGTCACAGTTCTTATGTACAATGACTTTATTTATTTATCATTTGTTGACCAAGTAAGTGGACTGGCCAGTGGATCCTTTTCAGCCATGGCCTGGACCAGAGGGAATACAAAGTTTCAGCAAAATTTTAAAGGTGTAATTAGTAATTAAATGAATGTATGTGTGCAAAATTTAATATATGCAGATTAATGCATGTGTAAAAATACGTATTTATAATTTGAGAGCTTACAGTAAGAAGGAACGTTGATGCTTGCAAATAATTTTTTATGTGGTAATAAAGAATAGTAAATACTGGAAGGAAGTGATATTTTTAAGGGTGCATTCAAATCATGTACAAGAGTTTTATTTTTAATAATCTGGGTTATGAAAGGACTTTTACTGATCCTGGGGGAGAAAATTCCGTACATTTAGTGCAAGCTTACAGATTAGTCTTTTTGAGGCAGAAATAGCATGTAGTGTTCTTTGAAGGGATAATGAACCAGGGTTTTTTACAATGGTGTGTGCCATTATAAGAAGACATTTTGGTTGTTAGCAAAGGAAGGGCAAAAATCTAACTGTAGGAGTTTTATATCTATTTGTCTAATATGTTTTCTAGTCGCTTCCTCATTCCTGCACCTGTTGACCATTGAGCCGCAGCCACTGCCCATTCATTCCCCTATCTCCAGTGTAAGAGAAGTCCATGGAGTGACCATCACACAGGCAACTGGGAAAGGTGTTTTTTTATGGACCTAATCCTGTCCTTGGTAGCTGACATGGACATCCTCCGTCACTGCAAGGGTGTGTTGTGGCCTTGGCTTGGTGTGTGTTTGCGCCTACACACGTTTCATGAGAGCTACCAGCACAGGTTTGTGATTGTAAATGTCATGGACCCTACTGTTAACAGCCTTTACTTGAAAAGGAAGGAAGTCAGCCAACCAGGTCCATTATATCCCTCTCCCAAAATGGGCAAGCTGGCATAAACTACTCACTTTCACAATCTCTTGCTTGATTTTTCCAGTACTTGAGCCAACAAATCAATTCTGGTAATTTAGAACATAGGGCATTGTCCCTGTAGATCATAGAGCTGAGAATTAAGTATAGGAATTTATGAACAAATATAGCAAAAGAATATTGGTGGACTTTTCTGTGTTAAGTAGAAAATTAGTGGATTTAAAAAAATAGACAAAGGGAAGGATCTTGTGTCTGATAGATTTATAAATCTGTTTTTGTAGTACTCTGTGCAGTAAATGAGCATTTGGGGCATTGACAAATGCATATACTGAAGGTCAGGATTCCTGTTTAGGAATTAGGATATTTTGAACAGTAGAGTCCCAAAACCAGAAATGGACATTACAGTGCTGTGGAATATATTGAGACAGTTTCAAACCTTTTCAGGATACAAAATTAATGAAGCTAAAACAAAAGCAATAGCAGTAAATTATGTATCCATGTATAAATTGGTTCAGCGACATCCATATTTATGGGAAGATGATAAAAATGAAGTATTTAGGAGTACGGATTAAAAATGATACCGGTGTGGCAGCTAAGGATATGTGGGAAGAGACAAAACAAAAGCTAGTACAAAAACTGAGAAAATGGAAGCTCTGTTATATGGATATCAAGAGTAAGGTCCAAACCGTTAAAATGTTTAGTCACTTTAGTCTTATGCACAGGTCAGTTTCCTCCCACATCCCAAAGACATGCTGTAGGTGGATTGGACACACTAAATTGGCCCTAGGTGTGTGTGTGTGAGTGTGTGTGCCTTCTGTGGAAGGTTGGGCGCCAGGCTGGCAACTCGACACTGTAAAACTCCACTCCCGATCATTAGCGGACAGGAGATCCGCTGTGGCAACCCCTACCTGGGAAAAGCCAAAAGAAGAAGAAGATTTATGTGCTTCCAGATTAAGACACTTAGATGATGGGCTGCTTTAAGAAAACTAAGAATTTTGGAGATAACTTAGTCACTCTGATAGTGAAAAGAGAGTGCAGGGGTAAAGGAACATGCTTACATATTTCTGTCTACTTACTGGCTGAATAGGGTTGCCATGCTGTTCTTGGAGTGATTATTTTAATTTGTTTACCAGGACACTGATCAAATTTGACTGATTGCAGTCTCAGTCCAGGGTTAAAAACTAGAACAAGTGGAATTGTTGATGCAAGCCTTCAGCTAGAACCAAAAACTGACTTAGTTTTTGAGAATTTAAGTGCACATTTATTTTTTAATGAACCAGTTTCAGTTTTCTCTTTTTGGGTGATATTCCAACTTTCTATCTGCTGACTGTCAAGCCCATTTCTCTGGTTACCCATCTGTTCCTCATAACAGTCTTAAGTGTTTACACAACAGCCAGTTTAACTATTGACCATAATCTAGGCAGCCATAAAGTGTGAACAATTTTCCCCTACTCACCTTCAGAAGGTCCCCCTGCTGGCAGCTGGATGCTTCATTCACTCAGTGCCAGTTGTAAAGTGGCCATACAGGACAGAAACCTATCTGGATCATCTGGTACCCCCTTTAACTTTAAGTTGAGGACCAAAAAAAAAAAAAAATCTGTTCTGCTGTAAATTTTAAACTACCACTATAGCCATTACTTCAGAGCCATCCATCCATCCATCCACCCACAACCCCTTTTTCCCATGTTTGCACATGGGGTTGGGGTGTCACTTCTTCAGCTGATACCAATATTTCATAAACAAAGCTGGCACAGCAGTGTACTCCCACACCACTGGCATCTACAAATCATGCCACCTGACAGCTTCAAGAGCAAGGACAGAACAGCTCTTCTGCTTCAACACTGTGGCAAGTTGCTTGCTACAAATGCAACAAGCACAAACTAAGCACTTCAGTCACAGACCTCCCAACTGTCTCTTTCTCTGTAGACCATCTCTAATTTTGCCTCATATTTTGGATGTGTCTCTGACAGAATTTTAATTTTCTGTTAAATTATTGAGGATTACAGTCAGTAATGCTAATCATCAGTTTCATACTTGTTATTGTTTAGAAAACGAATATTGATGCCAACCCTGTTATTCTGGCAATCTTTTAAGTGAATTAGAATAATATTTAAATTTATCAATGGTTTTGGGCATTTGTTCCCCTTTCCATTATTTTTTTTGCCTTTTCAAGAATTCTTGAGCAACAAATGACTGTATTGCACTTCTACACCAATGGCACCTGCATGATTGCACCCCCGACAGCTTGTTCCCAGGGCATTTGCTGCCTTTGCCACACCCTAATTATGGCTCTGACATAGGATTTTGTACACAGTCATTCTGCTGCCTTTATATATATCACCTCACTTGCTTGGTAGGCAAGTTTGGCCTGGTCTATCTGCTGCGGTTGTCAGCCTTTGGCCTTCACGTGGTGGTAGCAAATGCAGTAAGCCAGAGTTGTTATCTATCCCTCTCAGATGGATGAGCCATCTTTGGTCTCTTAGTCCCGGCCATCCCCACCAAGCTTCTGCAGTTTCCAGTCCCAGCAGCTGACCCTGAGTCACTTGGTTCACGACAGTGGTATTTATCCATCTGTCGCGTGGCCCTGGCTAATCGGTTGTAGATTTGGGTGAAGGGTGATTGATCAGGTTTAGATGGTCTTCCCTTACACATATTAAACATGACAATCAGCATAAACATTTGTAAGATTTCTTAGAGGAGGCTGTTGATAAATAGTGAATAGACTGCAGGACCTAATATGGGGCCTCAGTAATAGTTTTAGAAAAAAGACAATTTCCAAACAGAACGAGACTAGGTATTTTAGAGAGGTATAGAACCAAGGCAAGGTGTATTGGGAAGAACCTGTGAAAGATCATTTATGTGTTAGCAGTCAGTGATCAACAGATCAAATGTTCTCTCAAAATCAGTGAACATGCCACCTCCCAAGCTACTGTGATCTGTGCCTTTAAGGATATAGAAGTTGGTTGTACAAGATGTCCTACAGACCGTCTTTCCAGCGTTTTAAGTGCTCATTATGTGATTTTGAATATACATGCTCAGTGGTGTCGTGCCAGTTTGTTAACCTTAGACAGTCTTGTCGTTTTATGAGTGACTTTTTTTTTCAAGAGTTTAGTCAAAGTTTGCAAAAAGATTCAGGCAAGCCCCCTTGAGCCCTTCATGAAGGAGAGAACCCCCCCCCCATCTTAGATTCATTAACTCCACAGTCGCACAACAGTGGGGGAAAAGAGCAATATCTATGATTGCTGAAAATGTTTTTTAGCAATATTAAATCAGTGAATCAGCACTTGCAGAACTGTCTGTCATACATTTAATGGGTTCTTAAATTACCTTTCCTGTATAGTGAGATTTTAGTGGAAGTTAGCAGATAAGATGCTTCAGTTTTTTGAGACTTTGTGTTTGAACAGCTAATGGGCACAACAGTTTCTTGTCGTATGGAATGCAATATCTGCAGAATTATGGACTATTTATATCTCCGTCCTCAATAGCAGTCTGACAGATTACCCCGCTTCACATTAATTGGCTCTTCTAATAGCTAACATCAAGTTGTAGAACCTGTAATACACTGAGTCTGTCCCTGCCAGTTACTTCTATTCACAACTTTCTCTTTATTCTTTCCCCTGTCAATTTTCATAACAAACTTATAGTTAAAGTTGGTATAAGCCTATTCTTACTTTTTCATTCTCTTCTAGCTCTTTAGTTTTTGTACAAATGCTTTTTTCATTTTTCCCCCTACTCTCAGTTTCAAACTGCTGCTTGCTCTTATGCCATGCATGTGTGTGTGTGTGCATTTGTACAGTGCGTACATTTCAAATCTACTTTAAACAAATGTATTTGTACAGTTACCTATAGTTTTTCTGCTTGAAGTTTAGCATATACATACCTGCTATTAATCCGTTAAATATATGTCACTTTCCATTTTGAATTGAGCTTATGTTTGAATGTGTTAATTCATTTTGTAATGTACTTGTCATTGTTTTATCTCATTGTTTAACTCTGAGCATAGGTTTTAGCTCAGCAGGACCAACCTTGTTAACAAAATGTAAATAAATAATAAATGAAATAAAACATAGACTGCTTTCACAGATGACAACTATTTCATGTATAGCCCAGTTCACTGTGAGACTTGCTAACAGATTTGCCTGATGTTGTCTTGCATGGCTTTGCTTACAAACTTCAAAAAGGACACCAGGCAGACCTTTATTAGTGTCCTGTTTGACTGGCTTGCTCATTTTAGATCAGAAATTAAGATACATCTAAAGAACATAAAAAGTTAAGGGAAGGAAATGCTTTTCAAATGGTGTGAAATTTCAGACTCTTGCAGGGCACCATTTTGAGAACAGTAGAGTCCACCTCCTCAAGTCTGTTTTAGTTGTGTCCAACAGCAACAAAATAACAAAAGGTACCATGGTAACTTTCATAATGGTCACCAGCCTGTAGGCAGGGATAATTTAGTACAGTAGGGAAGCTACAGTTCTCCCTGTGGTGTACAGTAACAGAACTCCTGAGGCCTTGCTTAACTCCCCTACTCTGGAAGTAGTTGGAGTTGTCTTGTCTGTCCCTCTGCTTGCAGGTCTGGCTTGCCTTTGTACAGGTCATGTGGCTCAAGGTGTATCTAGAGGCTGAGCAGCACCCTTCCACACCCCTTCAGTGCCCCACTGTGTCCTTCTGCCAGATGTCCCATCCCATCAAAAGAATGCAGCAAGAAAATAGGACTTAAACTGAAGTTTAAGAGATCCCACCAGGCCAGAAGGGATTAGGTTATTACTTACATTTTTTTTAAATTTTTATTTATTTATTTTTTTTACCCAAAAGGCAAAGGACCTCAGGCCCATAGTAGGCGTAAAAGACTTAAATGAATTTATTAAAAAAAGAAAAAAAAGCCTTTACATGGTAGTCCACACTTCCCTCTGTATCAGAGGATATATTTATTTAGACCTCTAAAACATCTATCTCCTCATCTTGATTGCCAGTGAGTACTGGAAATGTCTGTGCTTTTGGGTAGGAAGCCACCAGTTGTGGACTCTACCATTCAGTCTCACCTCAGAACCCAGAGTGTTCACCAGATGTGTGTTTATGGTTGCAGTGAATCAGAGGCCACAAGGGATAAAGGTGATTACTTATCTGAATGACTATCTCCAAATCATTCCTTCACAGAAAAGTTGGATTTCTGCTTGGGAACTACTTACTAATCTTCTACTGTCTAGGGAATCACAGTGAATATTGCAAAATCCCATTTGGAACCATGATATATGGTGACTTTGATAGGCTGTCACCTGGACATTATCATGCAGGGCTTGTCTGTACAGAACCTGATCATTCAAATTCTTCAATCTCACTTTATCTTCATATGTCTAATGGCCTTGGAATTTATGGCAGTGACAGTTCCACAGTTCCTTTTTCCAGGTATTTTATGCAAATTCTTTAGTGGACCCCGAAGGTTCAGTGGTCTCAACATATGAGGCTAAAATAGCTGCCCAAGCAAAAGACGATCAGTCACAAGCCATTTTTTAGTTATGTTCGTAATCTCAAAAGCACAAAGCAGCAATGTGCTGAGCTGATTGATGTTACCTATACTGAGGCTGAAGACATAGCAGTCCTACTGGCCGATAAATTTAGCTCTAACATTACCCTCTCTCCCTTCCATTTGTCCCTCAGCATATACCAGAAACCAGATTGCCTCCAGCTCTCACACAAGACTAAGTCCTAAAAGTCCTATCAAAAGCTAAAAATGCTGCATCCATGTATCCTGAAAATAACCCTGGATGAATCTTAAACAGCATGAAGCATGATTTAGCCACACCTCTAACAACAGTGTTCAATTTCGGCCTCCATGCAGATTTTGTACCATGCAAGTACAGAACAGGTACAGTCATTCCCCTGTATAAGGGAGGGCCTTCTGCAGACCCAGATAATTACAGACCAGCCTCATATACAAAGCCATTGAAAGACTTATCATGAATTTAATCAGTCAGGACACAGGGAACCTCCAACACTGGACGTGTCTCAGTTTGGATTCATCAAGGGCAGGTCATGCTTACTCAACATGGTGGATTTTTTTTGAAAAGGACACCAAAGCAATGGGTGACGGCAAAATGGTACACACCTCATACCTCAGCTTGGCCAAAGCTTTTGACATAATTCCCCACTCAGACAAAGTAGAAAAGCTAAATAAACTGGGAATACACCCCTGCATTACCTGCTGGATTGCCACCTGGCTCACAGATATGACGCAAAAAATCAAAATAGGGGAAGTTACCTCCACAGAGAGATCAGTCACCAGTGGAGTCCCCATGGTTCTGTGCTGGGACCTTTCCTGTTTAGTATCTGCTTTTCTGAAGTAAAAGCATATATAAAAAAGGATCTGGCTAAGTATGCATATGACTGCAAGCTATGAACAGTCACTAAATCCTAAGATGACTTAGCCATCCTGGAGGAAGGTTCATCCCAAATAAATAACTGGTGCCAAAATCATGGAATACAAAAAAAAAAAAAAAATACTATTGTATCCTTTGGGAAGTCATCAATGCCCCTAATAGCTGACCCAGTAGTTTGGGATTTGGGAGCTTATATGAACAGAAACCCTCACTTCTGATCAACATGTATCCATTGTTGTAAGAAAGTCCTTCTATATGGGTCTATATTAAATCACCGAATGCTTAAAATAGCGAACGCTGATTTATCTACCCTTTAAAAGCGAAAGCTTAAAATCCAGAAGACACAAAACTGTTTTTTTCCCAGGGAAAAAAATCACTGTTTCACAAAACAAAACAAAAAAAGTTCAAAACACTAAATAAAGTGGGGGGGGGCTTTGCCCCCCCAGACCCCCCAATGTGGGGGTCTGTGCCCTCCCATACAGCCCCTACTTAAATATACCACCTCCGAGATCGCACCACAGTGGAGGAAACAGCAAAGTCCCAAAAACAGCACAGCGATTTTTTTCCATGGGAAAAAAATCGCTGTTCCATGTCTTCGGGATTTCAAGCTTTCGCTTTTAAAGGGTCGATAAATCAGAGTTAGCTATTTTAAGCGTTCACTGATTTAATATATACCCTTCTATATTGCACAGCTTACAAACGAGTCTATATCATTATATTGAACGCCCACATTGTTGAACAGCATTTCAGCGGAAATGCTGTTCATCGAACCCCCCCCCACGCCCTCCACTAATTATATGTACCAACTCCGAGATCACACTGCAGTGAGGAAAGGGCACATTTTCTGATCCCTACTGTTAAGCAATCTCAGTCAGAACGGTTTGACAAATGGCATTTCCAATAAAATGCCATTCGACAATATGGCTGTTCAATGAAATAATAGGGACCTCTTGCAAACAAAGAGATTGCTTCTAGATCCAGGGATGTCATTGTACCCCTTTACTCAGCTCTCATTAAGCCAATTATTGAATATAATGTCCCCTTTAGCATATATCTATCCAGACACCTGAAACAATTGGAATGCCCATAGAGATACCTTACTAAAAGGATGCAAGGCCTGAACAATATGTCCTACATGAAACAGCTCAAAGCCCTGTCACTATACTTGGTATCCTGTAGACTGCCAAGAGGTGACCTGTCTCTGGCATACAAGGTGTCATCCAACCCAATACTGATGGACTTGCCACTTGACTTGCTGATGTGCAGTATCAGAATTACTAGGTCTAGGTATGTAAACCTCTTCTACAACATCAATAGAATGGATTGGAGGGACAGGTATATCTCACAGAGGATATCGCTGCTATGGAACAGACTCCCCATCCATATAAAACAAAGTTCATCCATGTCCATTTTCAAGTGCAGCTTAGGTCTGTTGATGGGAAACAGAAAATGTAACCCCAAGACTGCCACCCTGTACTACTAATGAGCAGAGGCAGATCCTAAATGCATTAATTCCATGCATGGGTGCCTTCTATGGTATGATCCCATTAGGAGTAATATATAATTATCAACCATAGGATGGGTAAGGCCAAGCTATAAAAAAATGATTAGATTAATTTGAGCACCAAAAGGCTTAAAATGATCCACAAGGGCAGCTAGCCTAGTACTTACCTTTGAACCAATATGGATCTGTGACCCTTCCAAAAAATGCTCAGAGCTTGAAGATCACATCTCAAATGGTGGCTTCATTCTTCATACCTAATTCTGGGTAGACCATTCTATGTTTCCACTCCTATAATAGCTGTTATGAGAACTTCAGTTTTATGATGGTGGGCATTGTCATGAGCAGTGTATGGTTACTTTCAAAGGTCAGTTTGTACATCAGCTGTCTGAAGACAAGGACAGCCCTTCTCACAGTTGTGGTCTTTTAGGACTCCTTGCACCAGGATGTGATCTCCATCAACGTTAATAGCACAACACTAGTTTAGTTTTTCGTTCATAACTGTGTGCATATATACTAGGCTAATGGCCACAAGTACCTTTTTTTGCCTAGCCATGAATCCCAAATATATCCAACAAGTTTGGGTGCCCTAGACTTTATTTTAAGGGGTATGTGTAAGCTACAGCATGAGTGGTCAGATATTTACAGGCTGCCTCTGTCCACTAGTGACATAGATGACAGACCAGGGATGAATTTCCAATTTCCCATCCACTTGTCCTGGTTACTCCTGAATAGGGTAAGGGAAGAACTCTGCGTCTTATGTATGGAAAGCTGGTTTTAGAGAAGGGGTATTCTCTGAGACAACTGCTCCTCCAACAAGTCTTATTTACATTTTTTAGGCAAGGTTTAAGTTCCTGGATCTGGTAGTTGTGATGCTGTTTGTTGTGTAGATATGTAAGAGATCTATCAGAATGAGGTCCAGAAATGCTTTGTATGCCAGATATACAGCGGATATAAAAAGTGTGCACACCCTGTTAAAATGGCAGGTTTTTGTGATATAAAAAAATGAGACCACACTAAATGTTGTTGTTGTGTCTTTTGGCTTATCCTGGTTAGGGGTCGCCACAGCGGAACTCCGGTCCGCTAATGTTTGATAGTGGATTTTTACATGCCGAGTTACCAGTCCTGATGCACAACCTTCAACGAAGGCACGCCCATTCACGCATACCTCCACACAGAAGACGCTCTTACTGAGAATCGAAAGCGACAACGTCTTGCTGTGAGGCGACAACACTTCCACAGCACCACTACTGCGGGTGAGACCACAATAAATCATTTCTAAAATTTTCCCACCTTAAATGTGACCTATAACCTGTACAATTCAATTGAAAAACAAATCTGTTAGGGGAAAATATAAAAAATGTATAATACTATGTGCACACCCTTAAACTAATACTTTGTGGTGTGTGCACATCCTTAAAATAATACTTTGTTGAAGCACCTTTTGATTTAATTACAGTATTCAGTCTTATTGGGTAGGAGTCTTGTCAGCATGGCACATCTTGAATTGGCAATATTTGCCCACTCTTCCTTGCAAAAGTGCTCCATATCTGTCAGATTGCAAGGGCATTTCTTGTGCACACCCATCTTCAGGTCACATCACAGATTTTCTATTGAATTTAGGTCTGGGCTCTGGCTGGGCTATTCCAAAACATTAATTTTCTTCTGGTGAAGCCATTCTTATGTTGATTTGGATGTATGGTTGGGGTCATTATCATGTTGAAAGGTGAAATTCCTCTTCATCCTTCTAGCAGACGCCTGAAGGTTTTGGGCCAAAGGTGACTGGTATTTGGAACTATTCATAATTCCCTCCACCTTGACTAAAGCTCCAGTTCCAGCTAAAGAAAGCCAACCCCAAAGCATGATACTGCCACCACCATGCTTCACTGTGGGGATGGTGTTCTTTTGGTGATGCGAAGTGTTGTTTTTGCTCCAAACGTATCTTTTGGAATTGTGACCAAAAAAATTCAACCTTGGTCTCATCAGGCCATAACACATTTCCCCCACATGCTTTTGGGAGACTTGCTGTATTGTTTTGCAAATTTTAGCCGGGCTTGGATGTTTTTCTTTTTGGAAGAAAAGGCTTCTGTCTTGCAACCCTACCTCATAGTCCAGGCATATGGAGAGTACAGGAGATTGTTGTACACGTAGTACACAACCAGTACTTGCCAGAAATTCCTGCAGCTCCTTCAGTGTTGCTGTAGGTCTCTTGGCAGCCTCCCTGACCAGCTTTCATCTTGTCTTTGCTTCAATTTTGGAGGGATGTCCAGTTTTTTGCAATGTCACTGTTGTCGCATATTTTCTCCACTTTTTGATGACTGTCTTCACTGTGTTCCATGGTATATCCAGTGTTGTAGAAATGTTTTTGTACCCTTCTCCTGACTGATACCTTTCAACAATGAGATCCCTTTGATGCTTTGTAAGCTCCCTGCGAACCATGGCTTTTGGTATAGCAGGCAACTGAGTAAATGTCAGGAAAATCCTTCTAGGACAGCTGAACTTTATTTGGGGTTAATCAGAGTCTCTTTAATTGATGGCAGGTGTGTAGCCAAGAAGACTGAATGCTGTAATTAAATCAAAAGGTGCTTCAACAAAGTAGTAGTTTAAGGGTGTGCACACACAACAAAGTATTAGTTTAAGGGTGTGCACACTTATGCAACCAACGTATAGTAGGCTTTTTATTTTTTATATTTTTTCCCTTAACAAATTTGTTTGTTTTTCAATTGAATTGTACAGGTTATAGGTCACATTAAAGGTGGGAAAAGTTTTGAAATGATTTATTGTGTTCTCATTTTTTTTATATCATAAAAACCTGGCATTTTAACAGGGGTGTGTGCACTTTTCCTATACACTGTAGATCATTCCTCAACAGACTGTAGGAGTAGGAGTATAGGGATAGGACTTTGAGACAACTGCATAGGGCATGTTCTGAATGTGCTATGTTTTTTTTCCTGTAAGGAACTTCTGTGGATGTTCAGTTGTCCCATGTGCCCGATCAAGTACATACTGAAGTATGATGAGTGCTGAATATAGTGGAACAGTTACTTCCTTAGACCTTGCTGCCATGCCCTTGCTTATAAGTTGAGGAATATAGAATGATTTCTTTACTACCTTAGACATGGTCGAAAGTCAGGTTACTGTCTACATATTTCCCCAAATCCCTGACTACTGGGTCTACTCTTAGGGGTGTGCTATCAGTGAAGCCGATATTCATCATATTGATCACTGCTGCAGCAGCCTTAGCTATATGTGGTTATATCCTGCCAAGGATATAACAGTCAGCTTCCAAAGCTTTAGGGCACCTTCCATGCACCCAAACTGTCAGGCAGCTCGAGCTGAGCTGACTAAAAGACAAGTTTGGGTGCCAAGCCCTTTAAAGCTTTACTGCTACCAAAGAGCATGCTCCTTTGAAGCTTTTGAGGATTGAAGGTTGGCTTGTGCTGTTCCTTTGCTGGGAACTTCCATTTAATAATATTGTTTGTTACTGATACTTTGTGGTGGTGCTGTGGTTGCGTTGTCACCTCACAGTAAGACGTTATCCTGTTCGATTCTCAGCTAGAGCGTCTTCTGTGTGGAGACATATGTGAATGGGCGTACCTTTGTTGAAGGTTGTGTGTCAGGGCCGGCAACTCGGCACGTAAAAATCTACTGCCAATCATTAGCGGACTGGAGTTCCGCTGTGGCGACCCCTAACCGGGAAAAGCCGAAAGACACAACAACAATTGATACTTTCCTCTTCAGGAAAAGCTATTTTAAATCTAGCACCTTGTGTTTTAATGGACTGTCACAAGACTGTACTGTTCTTTTAAATGGGAGTGCTCTTTTTTTTCTGTCAGTTTAAGAATTGTTTAAGTTAATTGGAAAACACATTTTTCTGTGGAGATATTGTGTTTATTTTACTTTGTGGGGTTGGCAAAGTGTTTTCAACTGCTTTTTACTGTGTTTGTTTTAAAAAAATGACTTTTAAAGACTTTTTCTTTTAGCTAGTGATTGCTGCTTGGTTTCCCTAGGAAAGAGACACCATTTTCAGTGTGACCTTGGAACAATCTGTTGGTGCCGCAGTCGGTCCTACTTACAGCTACTTAATGATAAAGTTAAGCAAACAGCCTTTGCCATCAGAGCACGCTAGCAATTGGCCTCAGCCACAGATGGGTGACTCTGCTGTAGCCATTAGTTATACCTCAGACCACTCATCTTTTACCCCAGATCCTGATGTAGCACCTACAGCCACTGTGGACCAGAGTTAGCCACGTCCTCAGTGGCTGTTGGGGTCACCTCAGTGGACAAAGGAGAGCCATTTTTGTCATTCTTGGGAGAAGGAACAGGAATGGCTTCCCTGTTTTGCCAGAATGTTTTGCCCATCCCTGCAGAAGCTGTTGCCATTAATAACACTGTTGGCCCCATTTTTCTTGCCAAAAACAAACATAAAACTCAACATGCATCTACTCCTACTCAAATTTCCTTAGACAAGAATAGTTTACAGGGTCTGGCTCAAGGTTTAATTCAGATTATTGATCTGTCTTGTAAAGGAGTTTCTGTTTTTTAAACACCTTTATTAAATTATCACTTGTGACATAGGCAAACTTACATTTATATAAAAATAATCAAACCATATTAACAAGTTCACATTTACAAACATTATACATCACATATATTGTAAAATATAAAGTCAAAGCAGCATTACATACATTATTCTTTTCCTGCCTTCCTGCAGGCAAAAATTCTAAACTTTCTGGATTTTGTTTCATGTATGAGAGCCATACATATGCCCTCCTATTGTTTCTTTATGAATTGCATATTTAATCTCTCTTCCCAATCTTTTCTAACCTCTTTTGATTGTCTCATGTATTGTGCAATATTTTATATGCTGTATTAATTATCTCTTTTTAACAGCAGCTTCCGTTCTAGATTCAGTAAAAACTCAACCTGCACAGGTCTTTCTTTTAGGATTACCCTTTTCCTTTCTCCTTTTCTATACTCTGATATCAATCCCTGATTGGGAAGGGGAATTACTAGCCTGCAATCCAAATGTCTTCTTGGCCTCTTCTCATTCTGTTAGTTTTCACTCTCTAATTATTTGTTCCCAGTACCTTGGTTCCTTTGCCAACTTCTTCCAGTAAATTCTGTTGCATGTTCTCTGTACCTTTAATTGCAATCATCCTTACTGGCAAAGTCTCATTTTTTTTCCATTACCATGTTGGCTTAGTTCTTAGTATACTTTCTGCTACTTTATGAATTTAATATTCTTTATGATTGTTTTTTTATAATTCTCCTTAAGGTTCTATGACAAAATCCCATTTTTTCTTTATTTCTTGAACCCCCCCCCCCCCGCTTCATCATCATCCTTTTCCACTTTGAATTGTAACTTTCTGCTTGTGTTATATATAGGAGCCTTAACTACGTAGCTCTAAAATATCCCTTCAAGTCGGGTAATCTTAAACCTCCTTGTTCTTTTGGGAGGATCAATGTGTCCCTCTTGACTTTTGCCCTCTTCCCCTCCCAGATAAAATCCGTCAACTCTTTATTAATTACTATCCACAACTTCTCCTCTAGTCAATAAAAATATGTCTGAACTGTGTATAAAATTAAACGGACTAAAAACATTTTGTACTGCTTGTATCTTGCTATTCATATCCATTGGCAAGAACTTCCAGTTTGTCAGTTTTTGTGTTATCTTTTGTTTAGTCTATTCTTACATATCCTTAGCTGCCATAACAGAATCCTTTTTAATCAATACTCCTAAGTAATTAATTTTATCATGTCTCCATAAATATGGGTATTGCTGAACCAATTCATGTGTGGGTACATAGTTTACAACTATAGCCTTTGTTTTATTTTCATTAATTCTGTATCCCGAACAAACCTGGAAATGGCTCAGAATGTACCACAACCCTTTGTCCCTTTCTAGTTCCATCAGGTGCAAAATAATAGGATCTGGAAATACCGTACAGTCCAAAGAGCAACACTCGAGACTGGAAACCAGGAAAGTAGCACCACAAAAAGTCTTTATTCACCACCAGTAAGCGCATTTGTCTGGTGAGCATCACCAGACTTCTTCAGGCCTGAAGAAGTCTGGTGACACTCACCAGACAAAAGCACTTACTTGTGGTGAATAAAGACTTTTTTTGGTGCTACTTTCCTGGTTTCCAGTCTCAAGTGTTGCTCTTTGGACTGTTTGGTTGGTTGTATTTCCTGTTTGATCTGCAAATACCATACCAATTATATCCATGAATTTCTGAGTCCCTTATTTTCTTTGCCAATGTTTCTAAATATAAAGCAAGTAACAAAGGGGAAAGAGGACACCCCTGCCTGGTTCCTGTTTTCAGACACAACTCAGAGAGGAACCTTCACACTTTAATTTTTGCTTCCAATCTCTCATATATCCTTCTTAATAACCTTATTATTGTATCAGGAAATGCAAATGCTTCCATTACCCTACTCATAAAATTCCAGCTTACTCTGTTGAATGCTTTCTCTGCATCAAGAGACACCAACAACAATGGTATTGTTTTACATTCTGCTTCCGTCTGGATCATCATTGTTCTTTTAATGTTTGCCTCCCCTACACAATCCCACATTGGTCCATACCTATCAGTTTTGCCATCACCTTTTTCATTCTTTTAATCTCCGTAGACATGAACACTTTATAATCTTGGTTTGAAATTGAAATAGAGCAGTAAGAAGGTGGCTCCAGATAGGGCTTTACCGTCTTTAGGTATTACGGCCACCACAGATTTTTTTTCCAGCATGCTGGTGCCCCCCCCCCCCCTTAAAATACTGTTAAACAAAACCTTCAAGATCAGTATCACTTTCCTGTCTCCTAGCTTCAAACTTCCACTGGAATACCATCTGTTCCTGGAAACTTTTTTTGCAGATTGGTTATACATCACCATTTTTATCTCATCTCCTTCTATCTTAGCTATTAGTTAAGCCTCATCCACCTCTAACCTTGGCGTATTTAAGTATTTCATAAATATTTCCATTTGTGCTTTTTCTTGATTTTCCCAGTTCTCTGCTTTATATAAGTTTTCATAACATTTCTAAACTGTCTCTAATACCGCTACAGGATCTCTGATTATGTTTCTTAGATTCATAGATTGTTACTTGACTAATGACCCGAGAGAACTTTCTAAGCCCACCCAAATTTTCCTGAAAGAATAATGACGTTCTGTATCCAATTACAGACCCATAGCCATCCTTTCCCCCTTGTCAAAATTCTGGAAAAATGTATCCACACTCAATTACTGGACTGGTCCAGGTTTTGCAGATCACCTATGTCCCCATTTATCATGTTCATGATGATTCTTTCCATGGCCTTACATATGAAGCTGGTCAGATCTATGGGCCTGTAATTTCCCGGATTGGTGGTGGTACCTCCTTTGTGCAAGGGATTGATTGTAGCCATCTTCCATTCCTTGTGCACAAAACCTGACTGTAGGCTGCAGTATAAAAGTGATTGAAGTAGATCATCGATGTTACAGTAAGCATCCCGGATGTTATTGGGTCCCCCTCGATGCAGTGTTTTCGGCCTTGGAAAGTGCATTGAAGTTCTATTCCCCAGTAACGATTGCGGGATTATGGTATGTGGTATTTGTGTGGGAGAAGTTTGAGCTAAATCTGTTAACCAAATGGTTGGCAATAACCTTTGGTTCAGTGTGGGTTATGCCAATTGCAATAAGTTCTGTGCATTGCTGTGTATTTCCCTTGAGGTTACAGACATAGCTGTAGAAAGCTTTGTGGTTGTCCTTTGCCTGAGAAGCTATTTTTTCTTCAAACATAACCTTTGAAGTATTAATAAACCCTCTTAGCTGCCTGTTTAGATTTGTCATAGGTGTTTAGTATGTTGGGCTTTGCTACTTCTATGTTTAGCCGAGATTTTTTTTCTTTTGTTGTATAACCAATTGTTGTTATGATTCCACCAGGGTGGCTTGTCTTTTGTGTTTGTTTTATTCTTATTATGACTGAGCACAGCTTGTTCTATACAACTATCAATATGGGTATACAGGGATTTTGTAAATAGCTCAGAATATGCTGTGGTGTTTACTGGGTTTGAGGGTGCTTGGAATTCAGTCAAGGTTTCGCTTGGTAGAAAGAGGTTAGCTTTGGAATACTTCCTTAAGGTTTTTGGTTTCACTGGATCCCAGAATTTAGTTCTTATTTCAAACAATACTGCCTTATGGTCAGATCTGATGCATGAGGATCATTGCCCCCCCCCCATATTTGTGAGTACCGGGACAAGTATGTTTGTATCCCTGTAGGAGAATAGACCAGGATGTGGATATTAATGAAGTTTAGGAATTGCTGAGCTTCTACATTAGAAGTGATGTAAGATTCCCAGTCTTTAGAGAGGTATTTGAGAGTCCCCATGAAGATCATATTGGGTTGATTGGTGAAATATTGTAGTACATTGAGATAGGAAGTATGGGCTTCCTGGGACATGGAGGGGGACCTATAGTTTGCAAGGATATGGTATGAGACTCTGTTTATGGTGAGTTGCACATGTATGAGTTCCAGTGGATAATACACTTTCAACTAGTCTAGGTGAGAAGTTGTTTTTATTATATACTGAGTCTCCTCCTGTGCAGCAGGTGGTCTAAAGGTTTGAAAGACATTATAATCTTGCATTGCTGGGGTACTCTTAGTACCTTTAAAAACCATGTCTCCATTACAACACGGATGTCTACACTCTGTAGGGAGAGGAAGGCTTGCAGGGAGTGGAGTTTCTTGTTAAGACTTCCAGCATTGAGCAGTACCACCTCCATAGGTTAAGTTAAGTCAGGAGGTTTATCAGTTTGGCATTACCTAAGAAAGGCATTATGAAGGGTGGAAAAGAGCTTTGCCAATTTCCGAAAGCCTCGAGGGGATAAGTGCAGATCATCCCTGCCAAAGCAGAGTGGTCTGTCAACCATGACCTCCCAGGCCGTCACATATTTTACACCTGGATTGACACCAGAAGCTAAGCCAGTTGTTAAAATCAATCATTTTCTGCCAGTAACGTGGCATCATCCGTGGAGAGGGTAGAATGCTGCTCAGTGCTAGGCTCATATGTGCTTGAGACACATAGTCAGTGAGCTTAATCATGTTTTGCTTCATGTATACAAGGGAAGTATGTCTCAGGTCATTAACACCCACATGGACTATGGCAGAGTCATATTGGTACATATGGTTCAATGACCTCAGTGCTTGTGTGACTTGACAGATCCTACCCCTGGAAAGGCAGCTAACCCTGAATCTCTCCTTAATCCATTTGATGAGGGGGACATCTGTGTGCCTCACTATAGAATCACCAATGACCAGGAAATTTGGTTGTGCACTGGGTTACCTTAAGGAGTTAGCAGTAGATGCAATAGATACAGTGTTACTATGTTTCTCTGTGGGTAGTGTTTTAATTGAGTGTTTATGTGATGGCTGAGAACCCTTTTTAGATTGTGCTGTGCCAGAGGTCTTAGTGTTTTAGGAAGATTACCTGTAAGTGCCACAGCATAAGTAGTTTTATGTGCAGGGTCTTTAACTTGTGCATAAGCATGGTGGAAGTGTTACTGACAACCTGTATAGAATTACTTTTGGTTGTATGAGAGAGTTTTGCCTCATACATCTTGTTATGGGCTCCCTATGTTTGGCAACAAACCTTTCTACTTTTCTGTTGCCTAGTTCGTTGTGTCAGAAGTTTTTGTGGTCTGGAGTTATTATCACAAAACAGTTGCTTAACAGCAGTCTTTCTGAACTTGCATATTATCCAGGTATTCCCTTATTTTATCTTTAGAACTCTGCAGTTGTGCCTTTTCTTGTTCTGTGATTCCCTTTAATTTGTAATACTTTCTTTGTCAGCCCCTCTAAGTAATTCTTATTACTACTTATCCAGATGTCTTTTTATTTTATGTCTTCCCTGATTTTACTCCACTTTCATTTGATCCCACTCACTAGCTATAACTGGAGTACTTTCTGTCTCCCCTAATAACTTATGGATATTTTCCTCTAGTCATTCCTTAATGTCCTTTCTTTTTAACAGGTAGGTGGGGAAGCACCAGTGCCTCATCTTTACTTCATTACCCTGCATTTATATCTTGGTAATTATTGACATATGATGAAATAATTACTGAATGTGTGTCAGAGTTCTCAATTAAATGTGGATGCTTCTGTGAAGTTTAATTTCTATGTAGTCCAGTTATTGTATGTTGGTAAATAGTATGCAAATTCTCCCCGAGTTCGTGCTGTTGAATGTGCTTTTTCATACATTTCAACAGAAATCTACCCTCTTTTGGTACATTTTCTCTTCTAGACCCATCAGATACATCCACATTGTTGCAAATAAAATTCCAGTTCCCAGCTATAAGTAATATTCCCAATTTTTTTTTAAGTTATGTAATAGCAATTTTAGGTGAAGTATAAATATATGTCAGGTTAATCCTCATCCCTTGCCAGTAGCCCGTTACTACCTCAAATGTACCATTATTTTTCCTCTTCTATTATTACCACAGCTCATTTAGCAATTAATAAAAGTATTCCTCTTTTTCTTTGTCCATGCTATTCTGCACAGTATCCATCCTGAAATATTTTCTTTATCAAATTTGCATGCTTAGTTCTTTCCAAATGTGTCTCCTATAGCATTACCATTTGCACTCTGCATTTTTTAATATAATTAAGTGTTTTTTCCTTTTTTGTCTATACCTGTGAGACCATGCACATTCCAATATGAAAAGTGTTGCCATTATTCCCACCTATTGTAAATATCCGTTTCCAACTTTTGTGATAGATGCATCCATTAACGTTTGGTAAGTTAATCCTTTATATAATTTTATCTTATTTATTTATTTATTGACATAGGTTTACCAGAAAAGTCCGACTGGGTCACAAGAGCCCATTTTCAGCAGAGGCCTGCAGAGAAATGTTCCACTTGAGGGAAAAAATTCAAACACATTATGTTAAAAAAAAACAGCTGAAAATTATACATTTCAGAAATAATCAACAATATTGTAAGGCACAGAGATATACAAAATATATGCTACAAAGAGAGCAACAAGAAGAAGCAAAGTAAAACACTATATACACTTCTGGAGAGCATCCATCTGGCAGTTTACAGTAATAAGTAAGTTTTCTTCAATTGTAAATATAAAGGGCGAGAAAGAATAGAATAGATTAGTATAAATGGGGAGTAGGTGATAGGAAAAGTTTATGTAAAGTGGTAAAGAGGGTAGGATAGCCAGGTGAAGACGAGGAAGTGGCGATGGGTACAGAAACTGTACAGACAGGGGTGGAGAAAAGTAGATAAGATTGATGCTCACCCAGGGGTATAGCATGAGCAGAGCCACGAGTTTAATAGGTGGTCTTTCAGAAGATATTTGAAGGAAGGATGGTAAGTTACAGTTCAATAGCCTGTGGAATAGAATTTCAATTTTTGGAAACAGAGTTGCAGTAAAGGCAATTTCCAATTGCTCTTTGAGGTTTATAGATGGTGAGAAGTTGTTTATCATTAGAACAAAGGAGTCTGTGTGATAGGAAGGAAGACTAGAGTTTAGTGCAGGTCAGGCATGGGGTTTATAAATGATATTGTGTGTAGTATGAAGTCCAGGTAGTGGGATAGTTCGAGCCAGTTCAAACTTTTAAAGGCCTTGGAGTGATGTGTATAGTATTGTTTATTGACAGCAAATTTAGCAACTTTGTTGTAGAATATTTCAAGTTAGTTTTAACAGATACCTGCAAGTTGGTAATGACAGGGGCACCATATAAGAGTGAAGGAGTTAAGTGGTTGCTAGGGTGGTTTTAGTAGAGTTAGAATGTTTGTATATCATTAAAGCATGCCAAATTTCTAGCGAGTCTTTTTATTATTATTATTTTGAATGTGGACTTCAAACCAGAGGTTGCCATCAGTTGTAACACCAAGCAGGTTTGTATGGGATACAATTTCTATCTCTGTATTGTTAAGTGAGAAGATTTTGAACCTGGATTTGTCCTTCAGGTATACTTTGGGGAGGAATAGGAGAATTTTGGGGGGGTTTAGTAATTGTGTGTTGTGAAGCCAAGTGTCAGAAGAGGTGAAGGCTTCTTGTGTGATTTGAAGAAGATGCTCCAGAGTGTCAGATGAGCGTATAAGTGTCAAATCATCAGCATATTGCAGAAGTGATGCTTGCCTAGAAGAGGTATAGAGGGCATTAATGAAAATGTTAAACAGAAGTGGACCAACAATTGAGCCTTGGAGTACACCAGTGGCGATGAGGAAGTAAGGAGAGAAAGTATGCTGTCACTTAACAGTTTGCTGTCCGTTAGATAGGTAGGTTTAAACCACTGAAGTGAAAGAGCAGATAGGCTGAGATGATGCAGTTGATGAAGGAGTTTGCTCTGCAAGATTGTATCAAAGGCTTTGGACAAATCCAGAAATATGGAAGAGATATGTTTGCCAGAGTCCATTTTCTTGTTTATATCATCTGAAAAGGCTAATATTATAGTAGTACTAAGGCCATGGCAGAATCCGTGTTGAGCACTGGTTAGAGGAGATGGTGAAGACGATGAGTGTGGATACATTTTTCTAGGTTTTTTGAGACAGGAGTGAATTACAGTGGGACAAAAGTTAGAAACTTCTGTATGTTATCCTCACTTGTGCAGTGGAATGACATTTGATCTTTTCCAAATGTCTGGGACATAAGATTCCTGTGTGGATCTGTTGATTCTAATAGCTTCTTGGTAAGATATGGCTTCTGCTGCCATCTTGAGCTGTGGAGCAAGGTTTAAGTTTAAGTAGTATTGTTTTATAGTAGACATAGTTACTGATTTTAAGGTACAGTTGTTAGCATTTGGGGCTAAGGATTGTTTGGATCAGATTTTTCAGAGGTTAATGTGGTAGTGGAGGGGGCAGTTGGTAATATGTTATGGGTATGTGTAGGGGAGGGTGATGTGCTGTTGGTGAGGGTAGCAATGTTGTCTATAAAGTATTTATTAAATACAGTCACTGTTTTGGAGGGAGGCAGGTTTGAGGGGGATACAGATCTCTTTTTGAGCCAGGAGCGAGTAGTGTGTGAGTAGAGGACCAGAATTTTTTGGATCATTTTTGTGATTAAGTTGCATTTGGTTACAGTATCGTTTCTTATCTTTGTATATTTGTTTTTTTAGCTTGATTACAAAGTTCCCTGTATTGCTGAAAGTTTTTTTTTGATTTAGCCACTCCCTCCAAGCATTGTCTCTGGTACGCATAATGTTTTTGGTGATAGTGAATAGCCAGGGGATTGCTTTACTTTTATTATTTTTATATGTGGAAGGACATGATTATTTAGGGTGTTTAAAAAAAGTATTTAAAGTAGCAACTGCATCATCTTATGGGAAGTTTTTTAGTATAGACCAGTTGAAGGGACTGTAGGATGCTGTTAAGTAAATCTTTATTAAAATTTTTGAGATTCCTTGTTGGTTTAAGTTGGTGGGTATTGGGGTAATGAGTGGTAAGTCTGTGTATGTATGCAGGGAGATGGTCACTTACTGGGTTAGGATAGGTTCCACTGATGATATATTTACTGGGGTCTGAGACTAAAATTCAATCAGTAATTTTGCCCTTATTACTTTTGTTGTGTCTAGTAGGTGTTGTGATGAGTTGAGTCAGACCAAATAGATTTATGTAGGATGAAGGACTGTCAGAAGTTACATTTTGCCAGTCACTACTGACATGACCCAGAATTAATTTTTTTAAGTAATAGTACTAGATACCCAGGAGAGAAATATTTCTAGTATGAGTATGTTGTTACCAGGGTGATTTAAATTATAGTAATGCAAAGTGTTTTTTAGAGCTTAGTTTTAAAAATGTTATGAGTATTTTGGCTGAGTGAAATTTGGGGATGAAGCTGGAATATGAGGAGAGGTTATAGGAGCTGGAGTACAGTAGGGCGACTCCTCCTCCTTTTTTATGGGATTGATCAGTCCTCATAATTTTATAGCCTGGAGGTAGTATTTCTGTATCGTTCATACTGGATTTAAGCCGTGTTTTAGTGATGATTATGATATCTGAAGAATAGAGTGCTATCCAGGCATTAGAGTTGTAATTTTATTACAAATATTACAAAGATTTAATGTTATCAGACTTAGTTGTTAGGCTGGAGTTGTGCTTCATGGAATTGGAGACTGGTATGTCTGTAAATGGGAATTGGATTGGTTGGAAATGTCTTTGTTTAAGAAGTAAAGGGTGCAGTAGAGAAGGGATCACTTGTAACTGAAGTAGTGGAGTTATCTGGGCTGTTATGGTGCTTGCAGGATCAGGTGGTATTGACGTTTAGGTTTAGATTGGGCCAGGATTTGGGTATATGTCCCTACACTATTGAATCTTTGACTTGTGAAGCAAACATTTTGAATAATTCTTAAGGGTGGGTATGAGAGGGTGTTTTGTTTTGAGGGAGGGGTGATCATAGTGAATTATACTGTATTTAAGACAGAGACTAGTGATGAGATTGAAGAGGCAAGGAGATAAGTTAGAATAGTTATTATAATTGTCTAGCTTCAGTAGGAGGCTGGAGGTTGGGGTTATGATAGTGCAGCAAAGTGAAATTATAGTATGTTAAGTGGGAAGTCAATGCTAGAATATGAGAAAATAATATACAAGGAACAGCATTTTGTGTACAGTAGTTACTAATCTGGGGAGTGGTGATAGAGGGCTAGAGTTTAGGAAAACATCTTTTAGATGGAAAAGTGAAAGATTTGGGGTGGTGTAAAAGGATACTGGTTGGGATATACAGAAAGAGGCTGAGATGATTAAGAGATTAGGTAATACACTGTGGGGATAAGTTTTTAACTGTCTTGCCATTGAGTGGTCAAACCAGGTAGGGTTTGGCTGGGATGGATGAGAGAGAAGCAGAGATGATTTAGAAATTAGGTAATTATATTGTGGGGGAGGAGTTTTGGGGTCTATATTAGAACACCGAACATTCATAATGCCGAGTGTTCTTATATCGAACCCTAGCAGTCGAAAAAAAAAACATCGAACATTCGGAACAGTGAATTTTTTCCTAGGGAAAAAAATTGCTGTTCCAAAACACATACACACAACACAAGCACACCAAACAAACAGCAATCCACACACATACACCTAAGCTCTAACACCTAACCCTACACTAAACTATACAAACACCACTAATTGTCCACTTACCTTAACCCAAACCCTAACCCTAAGGTCCGTCACTATTGCACAGTCACCTCACCCGCGCCCTAACCCTAACTCACCTAACCCGCCCTAACCCACATGTCCACACAATTGCACACTTACCTGAACCCGACCCGTAACTTTCCACCAGAGCGCTGAAAATACAGAAGCAACAGAAATGGACAACCAACTTCTTTCCCTAGGAAAGAATTCGGTTTCCTGTTACTTCGAAATTTTCAGCGTTCACTGAAAATGGGTCGATATTAGAACACCCAACATTTCAAATGTTCGGTGTTCTAATATAGACCCGAGTTTTGAACTACCTTGATGTTGAGTGGTAAAATGTGGTAGGAGGTGGGGAATGGTGCAGAATAAATGTAGAGTAAGGAGGGGTGGGTGATTTTTTTTTGAGGGGGTAGGCTAGAGGAATGGAGTGAGTTCAAGTGAAGCGAGGGTGAATGGAGTAGGATCTTCCTGCTGAGAATGTTTGGCGATCCCAAAAGAAGCAATCAGTTTGTTATACTCATAGCAGGTCAGAACTTCAATGCAGCTATTATACACAACTGTAAGGATATAAAAGATATAAAAGTCTAAAGCAGATTTAAAGGGTACAGTGCTTAACAGTATAATGTCATAGTCTTAGCTAGAGTTTGTTCATTTGAGTTGAGGATGTTGAACTTTTCCTTTGAGTGTAAAGGGGAAGGAAGAGGGTGGGGAGAGCTTAATGATCAAATAGAAGGAAGAGGGTGGGGAGAGCTTAATGATCAAATGGCAGCTATTAAAGGGTGTGGTGCTTAACAGTATAGTATAATATTGTTAGCCAGAGTTTGTTCCTTTGAATTAAGGATGATTGAACTATCCCTCTGAATGTGATGGGAAGAGAGAGGTTGAGGAAAAAAAGCTGAAACTTTATTTAGCAAATACAGGATATTGTTCTTATGCTTTTTTGGGATAAATGTTAAGTTATACATTCTATACAGAACTACTGGGCAGACTTTTATGAGATATTAGTTAAGGTAATGCTGACGTATGTACGCACACCATTTACGTTTAAGAAGATACACTTATACAGTTGTGTATTTGGTAATAGTGCCTAGGCATCTATTTAGCAATAACATATTCAGCCAAATAGTGTAGGCTGTCCTTGCTTTGTTTGTCAGAAAATCCCTGTATTCTTGCAGTTATTTAGCAGGTGTGTGCTGAGCTCAAAGATGCAGTTATGTAGGTCTGGAACAGTGAAACCAGAGATGAGTTCAGAAACTGAGGTGCTATGAGGGCAAGGTCTACAAAGATGAGATGGAGCACACAAAAGATTAAGATGTGACAATTAAATTAATAGTCAGCTGTATTACATTGAGATTCATCCAAGGAATTAGTTTTGTTTGAAACAAGTTATCACTGCAGACCGTCCAATGCAGCTGTGGCTTGACAGGTTTGGAAAGCAGAGGCTCTACACCAGAAAGAGACTGTATAGACTTGGATTTGTTCCAGTATTACATATAACAAGCTGGATGTTGAGACTGTAATGGGTTTAGTATTCTTAACTATAACTTTATACACACTAGTGTAGCAGGAAAATAGCAGTAGTTTAGTACATGTCACACTAGCATAAACAGTGAAGCCTCTATTCCATTATACCAAGTAAAGCATAAACAATTACTTAAGGTGGTATGCAAGAAAGTTAACCACACACTAGAGTAGAAAGAAAATGCAAAGGTATTGTCATCAGCATTGGAACCTATGTGATATTTTACAAGACTTTTTTTTTTTTAATAAAACCCTCAAAAAAAAAACAGCCCCATAACATTATATTTGAAGTTGTTCAATCTCGCCATTCATTCATCACTGATGGGTTCCGACACGGCCGACTAGCAAGCTCAAAGTTCTCCAGTAGCTCGAGACCCCACCCCTTATCCCACAATGCACTGCTGGAATTGCCTCAGATCTAGTTTGCCGTGGCACAGATCTCTTGGTTTCCAGATTGGCTCGAGACTTTATTGGGAGTTTTTCAACTTTCAGCAGTTATATTTTTTCAGTTTTTATATATCCTTGTTTCTATTCTTAATAGCAGATATTACTAGCTAGTAGATAGTAGTTTTTCTGTGTTCATACCCCTTCCCTCAGTATTATCTGTCTTGCCTTCAGCCCCTTGGCCTTAGGATCCCTTCTTTAGTTATTAGTCAGTGTTCCCTGTTGGGACTATTGTTTTTGGATTTCTTATTACTGTTTATAATTAGTTAGTTGTCAGTTGCCCCTTTTGGGCTGTGTGTGTGTTTGTGTGCGTTACTTAGTTAAAACAGCTCATAGATAAATACTGTGCTTCAGTTGTGGAAATGTCTGAAGAAAAAGACAAACATCCAAAGTCTGGGTTTAAAAATGCCCAGACTGTGGACAGAAAATGTCAGTCATGGATGCCCATGTGCAGTGTGTTTACTGCTTGGATGAGGTACACCTGCAAGAGTCTTGCAGTATCTGTCACTCCTTTTCCACCAGAGTGTTAGCAGAAAGGAAGAGGAAATTGATTGATAGGGGTATCACCAAACACCCTTTTTCTGAGTTATTGTCTGACCAGGATGGAGCCAGTAAATCGTCTAAATCTTCCACTGATTCTAGATCCAAAAAAGGAAAAAGGTCAGAGAGTGTGGTGACTTCGGCTCCACTGCCTTCAGAGCCGACAGTCTGCTATTTTCGGAACCGGGACACTGCCTTGGAACCAGTTGCCGAAAAACCTCCATCTATATTGCTCCAGTTGGCTCCATCTGTTCACTCTTCCAGGTCCTCTGTCAGCCTATCTGATCTGGATATGGACCGGCTGGTTCAGAAACTCTTAAAGGCACCAGGCCTAGTTAATTTGCTGTCTGCTCAGACACAGCCATCGGAGCCGAAGACCACTACGTTTGAATTGTTTGCTCCACCTCCGAGCCATACCGGACCTTCAGAGCCGGAGGAGGCCAACCTGATGATTGTGGATCCTTTGGAGTCGACACCTGCTCCAGTGTCGTTGGCTCCATCTGCTCGGATGTTCTCGGCGCCGACCGGGGACTCTAGGAGCAGACACTCTCCGGTCAGGTCCGGGGAGGATAGCCGCACCGACTTGTCTGTGCCGACTCTTCCTCTCGGGGCCTCGGCTCGGGTGAGCTCGACTCCTACCTCAGGCTCGGAGCCCACGGCTTCGGTGCGGGAGGAGATCGCGGCTCCGTCGAAGCCATTGACTCCTCCTCATTGGAGCCGAGGTGCATTCGATGCCATGAGGCGAGTGTTGTCTCATAAGACTTCCTCATCTCAATGTCTGGCCTCTTCTTCCCCTAAAGTGCCTGTGTCAGTTTCTGTTTCCTCCGGTCATCCCAAGCGTAGAGACACAGAGCCTCAGGTAGCCCCACAGGGCGCTCCCTGCTCTTCTGAGACCTCTCCAGAAGTTCCCCCTGAAGAGGTTCCCAGGAGGAGATTATGCAATAGGAGGCATTTGGACTCCCCCCAGGAGTCTCTCACATCAGACACCGACCTAGATGAATCAGAAGGGTCCCATAGATCCCCCTCTGAGGATATCTCCTTTGCGGAGATTCTTGAAATTCTTAGGCAGAGGGGTGATTGGCAGTCCAAGAGCCCTACTGAGAATGAGTCGGTTCTCCTGAAGGCGTTCAGGTCTCAACCTTCCACCTCTTGGGTATGTCCGCCCTATGATGAGCTTATGGATCTGGTCTCTCGTAGGGCATGGGAGTCTCCAGAATCTATGGAACCTGTTCCTAGGAGGCCTAATAAAGTTATTTCAGCCCCTGTGGATAAGTCCTTTTTGACCAAGTGAGTCCCTGTTGATGCCATGGTGGTGGCGGCAGCCACCACAAAGGAAATGCCCGAGACTTCCTCATCTATCAATCCGCCTAACAAAGAATCTAGGATCATGGATAGATATGGGAAACGCATGTTCAGTTCAGCGACTTTCTCACTCAGATCACTGAACTACTTGACACATTTTACCAGACTTCAGAGAGATCTCCTTAAGGAGTTGGGAGATACTCTTCAGGGTGCTGTAGCTTCGAGTGTATCCGACAAGATTGCCACTCAGCTCTCTACCCTCAATTCGATAGTCAACTCGTCCATGCGTCTCGTATCATACTCAGCTGATGGTTCAAGTAGAGCCGCAGGTACAGGAATTGCTCTTCGTAGGCATGCCTGGATGTGACTGTTCCTTCGCGGAACCCTTCAAATCTTCCTTTATTAATACCCCATTTGACGGCTCATCTTTGTTTGGGCCAAAGGTGAAGGAGACTTTGACCAGGTGTGAGCAAGAAGGAAAGACTCTGTCTACCATCGGAGTCTGTTTTTCCACCCCCACTCGACCCTTTCCCAAAGGTCAGAGGGGAGGAAAGATGTGGTTCCAGAAAGCCCAAGGAGCCTTTCAAGACACACGTGGAGAGCCCCCCTCCAGAGGCAGAGGAGGTGGTTTCAATGGAATATGGCACCCTCATGGCAGAGGGGGGTCCACAACACCAGGGTGACAGAGATCACTTCTCTGGTCAATTCTACCAGCGCTCCTGAAGGGAGGCCCTGCTGTCCTACTCTGGAGGCAGTTGGAGGCTGCTTATCATTGTACCCCAAAGCCTGGCTAAATATAACAAACGACAGTTGGGTACAAAGTATTATTTCCAGAGGGTATTTCATACCATTCTCCACCCAGCCTCTTCCCGTCAAAAACATCCTGAACGTTCCACCCAGTCACATGTGACAAGCAGCAATAGAGGTACACCGATTGCTAGAAACAAAAGAGTCATCCAGCCAGTCTCAGGAGACCAGACAGGATTCGGAACTTACTCAAGGTTCTTTTTGGTTCCAAAGAAAACAGGGGACTGGAGACCCATTTTGGATCTCAGCAGACTCAACCAATTTGTGAGAAAAGAAAAGTTCTGAATGGTCATGCTGCAGTCCATACTCCCGTTCTTGGGGAAGGACAGTTGGATGTGCTCGATCGATCTCAAGGATGCATACTACCACATAAAGATGGCCAGACCATCCAGAGAGCGCCTGCATTTCCGTCTGGGAGCCAAACATTATCAATTCCGAGCTCTGCCCTTTGGTCTCACTACAGCCCCCAGAATGTTCACCAAGTGCATGGCAGTAGTCACGGCTCACCTAAGGCGTCTAGGATTCCTGGTGTTTCCGTATCTAGATGATTGGCTTCTTACCTCCACCACCAGGCATCATCTTCTTCAAGTGAAAGAGGCTACTCAGACACACTGCGATCGGCTAGGCATTACAGTCAACTTCGAAAAGTCTGCCTTGTTGCCATCGCATCATAACGTTTTTATAGGGACCGAACTAGACACATCAACCACCACTCTCCGCCATCCGCCAGAAAGAATTTCTATTCTTCGCCAACACAACATGTCCCTGATATCAAAGAACAGAGCACCGGCAGCAGATATATTGAAAGTTCTAGGATTGATGTTCCCAGCTATTTTAGCAACCCCATTAGCAAGGATGCATTTGAGAATCCTTCAATGGCTTCTGTTCACGCAATGGTCATACCAAGAACTTCCAATGAGTCACATGATCCTGATAATGAATTCCTGCAAGAAGGATCTTCAGTGGTGGTTGACGTCTCTTCATGTCACAATAGGACATCCTTTCATGCACCCCCCTCCAGTTGCCACTGTGACCACGGACGCTTCCCTGATAGGGTGGGAGGGCATTTTCAGGGAAAGACTGCCCAAGGCACATGGACAGATCAAGAATCACATCTGCATATCAATGTCCTGGAGATGAGAGCAGTACTTATAGCGTTGCAATACTTTCAGGACTCTCTTCCTCTAGGGACAATTGCAATACAGATGGACAACATGTCAGTGGTCTGGTATCTGAACAAACAAGGCGGGACCAAGTTTTATCCCCTTTGCCGAGAAGCCCTCAGAGTATGACAGTGGGCACTGTCATCCCAGAGCTTTCTGTTGGCAATGCACATCCCAGGCAAATCCAGCGTCATAGCGGACAGACTGAGCAGAGCAATCTTATTGCCCCACGAATGGTCCCTCAAACAAGAGATTGCGGACAGGATCTTCCGCAAATGGGGCCAGCCTTCCTGCGACCTGTTTGCCAGTCACATCAACAAATGCAGAAGCTGTTTTGCCTTGATTCCCACACCAGGTCGCTCCCCGAGGGATGCTCTTGTCCACGATTGGCCCCCGGGTCTCCTCTATGCATTTCCACCAATTCCCCTGATACCCAAATTCTTACAGAAAGCAAAGTCGCTGGGACAGACAATCATCTTTATAGCCCTTCATTGGTCTCGGCAGATTTGGTTCCCGTTTCTTTACCATCATATTCTGGAAGATCCATGGATCCTGGACCCAGTTCTGGACTTGTTGACACATCCATCAGGGGATCTTCACCTATCATTGCAGACACTGAAGCTAACTGCTTGGCTGCTTCAATTCCCCGCATAGCCAGGCTCTGTAATCTTTCCCATGACACTAGTCAGATTTTGTTGGCTTCCCATAAACCTTCCACCAGAAAAGTATATCGTAGTAAGTGGAAGAGATTTTCCATTTGGGCTTCTTCCCACAACACTGACCCTTATCAAGCGCCATTGTCTTCTATCTTACAATTCTTGACAGAAATCTTCAACAAAGGAGCAGCGGCGGCTACTGTGCGAGTGCAGTTAGCTGCTATATCTAATTTCGATCTAGGAATTGATGGTTTGAATATTATGGCTCACCAATTGTCTAAGGCTTTTCTAAAAGGTTCCTTTCACATAAGGCCTCCAGTGAAGACACCTTATTCCCCCTGGAATTTGAATTTTATGTTATCTCGTATCATTCTTCCTCCTTTTGAGCCTGCATCATCTTGTGAACTAAAATTTTTGTCATGGAAAACTATCCTCTTAGTAGCCATCACTTCAGCCCATAGTGTGTCAGAGCTCCAAGCCCTATCCATCAAGCCCCCTTACATGGTCTTCCATGCTGACAGAGTATCTCTCAGGACAAATCCATCCTTTTTGCCCAAAGTATGTTCTGAGATTAACATTAATCAAGTCATTGAGTTGCCCGTTTTCTTCCCTAATCATACCAACAAATTGGAATATATGTTGCATAAACTCGATGTTCATAAACAACTTAAGATTTTATTTGGACAGAACAAAAGACATTAGGAAATTAGATCAGCTCTTTGTGTATTTTTTTGAGGCCAGGAAAGGTAAACCAGTTGCAAAAACAACCCTGTCTAAGTGGCTGTCGGATTACATCACTTATACATATGTTTGTCATAATATGCCCTTGTCTAGTAAGGTAAAGGCTCATTCAACCAGAGCAGTTTCTACCTCTTCAGCCTTTCAAGCCAAATTGCCTTTGGATAACATCTGTGCAGCAGCCACATGGTCTAAACCTCCCACTTTTATAACTCATTACAAAGTGGATAAGGCCTCCAGGGACAGGGCTTCATTTGGCTCTACGGTTCTGAAGAGTGTACTTCCGTGAGCCACCCAAGATCAGGGTGCTAGGGACGCTACCCATCAGTGCTGAATGAACGGCGAGATTGAACAAATTCACATAAAGAAGTTATGTACTCACCATAACGTTCCATGTGAGTTGTTCCATCTCGCCTTCATTCTCACGTCCCTCCCTCCTTCCCCCTCCTGGCTGGCAGTTGACCTGTTCATCCTGGTTTTTCAATGTGTATTCATTCCTAGGCAGAATAATTATTGTACATCTATATGGTACACAGCAAACAAGATCTGAGGTAATTCCAGCAGTGCATTATGGGATAAGGGGTGGGGTCTCGAGCTATTGGAGAACTTTGAGCTTGCTAGTCGGCCATGTCGGAGCCGAGGATCGGCTTCGAACCCATCAGTGATGAATGAAGGTGAGATGGAACAACTCACATGGAACGTTATGGTGAGTACATAACTTCTTTTTATTTATTTTCAGTTTGTTTGCCAGGATGGTCCATTGGCCATGAGGAGCCCGTTTTTAATGGAGTCCTGGGAAGAAAAGCTCCAGAGAAGTACAAAATACAAATACAAATAAGACATATTTATAAATAATACAATACAAATAGAAATACAAAGAAACACGTTGCAATAAAAATTTAGCTTACAGTTCTTGTAAAATAAGATTGTTCCAACAGTTATTGTTAGGGATACGAGACAATAGGAAGCTCATAGCAGATCTATTAGCTTGTGGAGAGTAACTATGGTTGAGAAAGCTATGTATGGTGGGAGCAGAAGCATTCCCATTGTGAGTTTACATGGGATTAGAGTAAAGTTTTGAAATCAGACTGCTAGTAGTACGGATGTATGGTGGGAGAGAGTTTCAGTGGCGTGCTACAGAGAAGGATAGAAGCTGTTTGCCTGGCGGATGGACAGGTTTATGTAGCTCAATTAGATTTTGGAAGTTGGCTCTTAGACATCTATTTGGTAGATGCATTTGGAAGGTAGAGATAAGGGAGGGGCAAAGAGAGGGGCTAAAAATAAGTTTGTGGGCTTGGATAAGTTGAGTATAGGTGAGATAATTGGTAGCTCAAGCCAGTTCAGTTGATGTAGGGATGTAAGGATGATACCCTGACGCACATAACTCTGCTCATCTACAAATCATGAAGTTTAACTCTCATAATCAGAAGATTTGTGCCAAACAGGCAGCTGCTAATACAGGCCCTATTTAACCTGAAATTGAGATTATCCATGCTAAAATACATGCTATAGGATGGGCTTCTACTTACACTAATTGGTGTCTGTTTTGATGTGAAAACAACTTACATGCTTTTAAAAATCATTAACTTTTACCCTTGAAGAAACCAGTGTTCTGTCTTTTATTTATCTGTTATCATTTTGTCTCCATGGAAATGTAAGAGTAAAAAGAAAGAAGTAGTCCTCTGATGCAGCCTGAAAGACAAGAAGAAACATTTATTGCTAAAGGAAATGTTTTCATTATATTCAGTATTCTCATGTTTGCTTGTTTCCACTTGAAATATTTTATTAGTTTAAGGAAGGATTCGTAATTCAGACATTCACCTATGCAAAAGTTAGAGAAGAAGTGTCAACTGTACATATATTGTGATCTGTGTACTTTTCCACCCCATCCACCACCTCAACAACCCAGGATTACACCCTATTAACTTAAACATGCTTTTATCTAACTTTTCATCTCTTTTTGCATTATATTGGCCACATTTCTTAATAGTAAAACTGAAGAAAGAAAGAGAAGAGGAAGAAGAAAAGGGGCATCTGTTTTCTTTAGTAACTTTATCACATAAAAGAACACCTAGAATACTTTACTATAAAATATGCAATTTATATTGTGAAAAGTTTCATATAAATATTGGTAAAAACAAAAACTGTTTTACATAGAGTTACTTTTTTTCCCTTCCTCTCCCCTAGAGTCCTTCCAAACATTAATGACAAGAAGTAAGGCAAATGCTTTTCAGTTCCCCACTTGTTTAACAAAGTCAACAAAAGTCCATTCTAGCCTCATATTCTTATACAACCATAGTTCACAAATGCAATTGATGGTTTGCAGCTTCACATTTATTCACTAATTTCTATGTTGCTGGTCTTCTCCCTTTTTATCTCCATCTCCCAACTCCAGATTCCAGTTCACTTCTACGATATTCCTAGTCATTCCAGTTCACTTCTAAGATATTCCAAGTCTTCTGGTCAACTCCTGGGTTTTTTTTCTGTCTCTCCAGCATTTCCTTTAGAACAGTGGAAATGTTTTCATTGATAAAGTTTGTCTGTGTGCTTCATAATCTGAAGCATGAGAAGCAGAATCCACTTCTGCTTGATTTCTCCTTTTTTGTTGGGCAAATGTTTGCATTTCCTCCTTAGCCTGTTTTGCATCAAAAAACAACTTTGATTCTCCAGGAAAAATATTCTAAAGACAGCTGGATACTTGAATCTTACACCTGCCTCTCAACACTCCCTGATTATTGGAATACATTTTCTCTTCTGCTTAGCGTTCTGTGAATAATCATTTCCCACACTCTACTGTCTCCAAATTTTAATACTTTGCCTATTTCCCGTAGTTTTGTCAGGATCAACTGTTTCCACTAGTAGATTTACAGCTTTGTGAATAAAGGTCTTGGCTGCTTTCTCATGTTCAGATAAACACAGTGTGCCCTTTCAATTAACAGTTACTACTGTGAAATACCAGTCCAGCTACTTATTTGTACCTTCATAAAATGAATACAGTCTTTTCATTCTATTTTCCCTGGTACAGCATAATATCTCAGAACTTCCCAGCATACGCTGTCCTCTAATTCTGCCATTTTTTTTAAACATCTCTTCTTGAGCAGTTCATACTCAGCCAGCCTTTTCCTCATTTTGATCTCTGATTTTTGCAGTTTTGTCAGCTCTTATGAATATGAGTTTAAAGCTTCCTAATTTTTTTCCATCCATTTGTTATTCAACTTGATACATTTCTTCAATATTTCATTTATTTTAAAAAATGTTCTGAGCACACAGACTTATTTTTCCTGTAAATTACTGGAAGCCATATATTGCACTAAAGCTGGAGCTTGAACTGATTTTTGTTGAATAACTGCAGTTTCTGGTAAAAGAAAGTCCGATATCTTCTTTCCTGAAGAGATTCAAATTCTGAATCTGGACAGGACGATGAATGGACGGGTACAGGATTTTCTTCTCAGATTTCTGATTCAAACTCAGAGGAGAGCTCAGTTTCTGACTCTGCTTGTGGGAGTCTCTTTTCCTGAGACTATGTCTGTAATGTGTCAGCGATTTTTGTGGGAGAACACTGAGGATGTTCTTCGTTTTCCATTGCTGCAGTCCTTACTATTGGGTATAGTCAATACCAGAGGCGCATGACCGACGCCATATCCTCAGTCTTTATGGTCCGATGCAGAAGCAGTTTTGCGAGTGCAGGTTGGCGTTCTGAAATATGTTTCAGACCGAAACAGAGTTGGAACATTTTGGTTTTTCTTGCCTCAGTATTTAACCGGATGTCAGAAAAAGTGAATAACTGTATTTCTTGTGGGAAACAGATACCTCATAGGGATTACCATACCTTGTGTATACCTTGTTTAGGGCCTGAGCACGACGTTGTTGGTTTTGTGCTAGGTTTAACAAACGCACTATTAAGAGGAGGTTAGACTGTGCCAGATTAGTGTTTGGGAAACGTTGCAAGGACAAAACAGCGAAGCCTAGGGTTGATGAACCGGCAGTCCCGGACGCCGGTTCTTTAGAAGGCACAGTGGAGCCAGAGGTTTTGCCAGGAGTTTCCATGGAGTCCCAGGCAGAAACTTTACTATTACAGGATGTGCCTTCTCAGGAGGTAGGCCAGGCTGAGGGGCTTCTCAGGTGACTGTTCTTCCCTCTCTTCCCAAGGTAGTTAGAGCCTCTCCTTCTGTTGCCAAAACTTCTTTGAGAGGTAGGCCTAGTTCAGCTTCAGTGGGGCTTCTCCTAGCATTTCGGTTCTGTACCTAAGAAACATATGCTTAAAATGGCAGAAGATTTGATTACTATGATTAGAGGTTCTATGCCCCGCCTGATAAGAGGCCTAGGGTGGAACCGAGTTTGATAGTTTTGAACAGTGTTCAGAGGCTTCAGAGTCTTCTGCGGAAGACTTGCAGGAGTATCCTACTTATTCTGATTCTGATGTGGATGATTCCACTCCTACAGCTTCTCCTCCTGAGGATTTCTCATTTTCAGAGACTCTGCATTCCATGAGGGAGCACTTTAAATGGGAAGGCCAGGATTACTCTGATTCCAGGAAAAGGCTTAGGGAATTCTTGTTTTTACCCCAGCATAGGCCTTTAGCTATTCCTCCTGTGTTGAATGTGGTGGAAGATGTTTTGCAGAGGCTTCCTGAACCCTGACTCTTTGCCTCCTGCTCCTGTTAAGCCTGATAGGTATTATAGGGTGCCCGAGGCTCATAAGTATTTGTTTAAGAGTCCTAGGGCGGACCCAGAAACTATTTCTCAAGGGCCTAAAGGTGTTAAGGCTTCTGTGGTTAAAAATCCTGTTCCCACTGATAAAGAGGCAAGGGCTTTGGATAGGTGGGGAAAGAAATTGTATACTTCTTCCACTCTAGCCATGAGAGCATTGAATTGTCAGTTTCACATGCTAAAATATCAGAATTATCTCCTTTCACAATTGAAATCTAAGGTGGATGCTTTAAGGTATTGAGTGTAAAGAGTTGCTGGATTTGGTTCATGTGTCTGAACAAGTGGGTAAGCATTCTTTGCAATGTGGTTTTGATGCTGTACAGGCCTCGTGGCTGCTACCAGTTCTGTTCTTCGCAGGCATGCCTGGTTGAAGGATCAGAATTTAGCTGAGCATGTTAAGACAAGGATTTTGGATGCTCCTTTACAGTCTGATGTGTTGTTTGGATCGCCTGTGGAAGCAGTTTTAAAGAAAATGGAGGACAAAGCTAAGTCTATGCAAACTGTTAAAGATTTGCAGGTGCAGCCACCCAAATTTAGTAGAAATTGGCCTGCTAAGGTGGACATATCCTGCTTATGATTCCCAGTCTAGGGGTAGGTCTAGAGGTGGTAGGGGCAGGGCTCAAGGTTCTTTTAGGCCTAGAACAGGGAGTTCACCTGCTCAGACTTCTGGTGAGGGCAGGGGTCAGTCCAGCTGCCAGTAGATAGGAAGACTGTCTCTTTTCAAAGAAAATTGGGATTTAATTACTCAAGACAAATGGGTGTTGGATATCATTCACCACGGTTACAGATTTTATTTCCATACAATGCCCCTTTCAAAGCATGCCCAGCGTTCCTCCTCCACAAAGAAAAGAGGCTCACAAGCAAGTTTCTCAGTTACTCCAGATAGGGGCCATTCAGCCAGTCCCTGTATCAGAAAGGCCTAGGATTTTATTCTCGCCTGTTCCTAGTACCAAGAGGGGGAACACGTGGAGACCAATTGGATTTATCTCTCCTCAACGGACATTCCCAAGTTCAAGATGTTGATGTTACAACAGCTTTTACCTCTGCTGGGCAAAGATCACTGGATGGTAACTTTAGATCTCCCTATAAGGCTAAGTTGGGAAGTATCTGAGCTGGAAATTCTCATTATCAGTTCTCTGCATTGCCAATTCAAATCTATCCTTACTTGGACGACTGCCTGATTCTGGCTCAAGAAAAGGAAGACCTTCTACAGCATCTGGAATATGTTATAGCAGTGCTAAGATGCCTAGGGTATTCTGTGAACGAAATAAAGTCCAGTCTAGTACCCTCTCAAGACATGTGCTTTCTGGGTGTGAGACTGAATACAGCAGCCCAGATGGCCTTTTAACCCCGGACAAACAAAAGAGTCTGTCACTTTACTTCCATCAACTATCTCATCAGTCCGTGCTGACTGCAAGGACAGTCCTTCAAGCATTAGGGTTCATGGCATCTTGTATTCTGGTGCTTCCCAATGCCAAACTGCATATGAGGAAGCTACAATGGTATCTCAAAATGTATGGACACAGCACTGCCAGGATTTGGACACTGTCATTCAAATAATACCTTGCCTTCAAAAGAATTCTTGTGGTGGGCTCAGGAATGTCACCTAAACAAGGGACTCTGTGACCTCGCCAGAGGCAAGTCAGGGGAGCTCATCTAAATGGAAAGTGGATACAAGACAAGTGGCCTGCCAGACTACAGCATCTACATATCAACATGAAGGAGATGTTAGCACCAGTTTTTTGCATTAATGGCTCAAGGAGTTACTTCTTCCAGGGCAGGTGTTGATTCTAACAGACAACACAACTGTCATGTGGTACATCAACAAAGGGGGGAACACATTCTTATCCTCTATGCAGGCAAGCAATGATTTTATGGGATAAGCTTGCAACTAACTCTTCAGGCAAGGTTTCTGCCAGGAGCACAGAACTCCTTAGCAGATGTGTTAAGCAGACAAATCATGGATCTTCATGTATTTCAGAAATTGACAGTGTCATGGGGAACTCCAGACATAGATCTGTTCGCTTCTCCACTAAACCACCAGCTGCCAAAGTATTGCACAAAGGGGTTTCATCACACAGCTTGGAAAGTGGATGCTCTGTCTTTCAGTTGGAAAAACCTTCATGTGTATGCCTTTCCACCTCTGCCTCTTCTTCCAAAGGTACTATTAAAGGTCAGACAAGACAGGCCAAGGATGATTTTGATAGCTCCAGATTGGCCTCGGCAACACTGGTACCCACTACTACGGAGTCTGGTAAAGAAGCCTCCATGGCCTTTACCTCTGATTCCTCATCTGTTATCTCAGAAGGACGGTCATCTGCTCAATGTCCTCTTCATCTAACAGCCTGGCATATTCTGTGTTGAAACACAGCAGGTCTCAACTTCCTCAACAAGTTTTAAATGTGATTATGGAAGCTAGAAGACCTAGTACAAGGAGAAAAATGGAAGAGATTTTTATTTTGGAGTACAGCAAAGAATTTGGAGATTTCTGAGCCTAATTTGAGTGTGGCTCTTCAATATCTTACTGAGTTATTGGACAAAGGTTTGTCCTTCTCTTCCATTAAGATTCATGCTGCAGCAATTTCAGCTCACTATGATTGTGACCCACCTTATCCTTTGTTCAAGCAGTTTCTTAGAGGGGCAAAGAATATAAGACCCGAGCTCCTACTCCTGCTTGGGATCTCAATTTTGTGTTGGAAAAACTTACTCTACAACCTTTTGAGCCTGCAGCTACTGCTGAATTGAAATACTTGTCATGGAAGACTGCTTTTCTGTTGGCTATTACTTCTGCAAGAAGGGTGTCTGAGTTGCAGGCCCTTATGGCAGTAGAGCCCTTTTGATTTTCCATAAGGATAGGGTATCATTACGTACTAATCCTTCCTTTATGCCTAAGGTGGTTTCTAGTGTGGCTTTAAACCAACCTATTCATTTGCCTACGTTTTATGCAGACCCTCAAAATAAAGGGAAAAGATTTTGCACACTTTAGATGTACACAGGCAAATTGCGTTATTATTTAAGCAGGACTAAGGATTTTAGGCAGTCTCAGCAGTTGTTTGTTTCTTTTGCTTTGAGTTCACAGGGCAAGCCTGTGTCAAAACAAACTATTTCTAGGTGGATTGGCTTTTGCATTGCATTTTGTTATTCCCATCATGGCAAGGAGATTCCAGCTGGGATTAGGCCTCATTCCACTAGGGCTACTGCCACTTCAACAGCATTTCTAAGGGGTGGCAACTAAGGATATTTTGGAAGCAGCTACTTGGAGTTCAGTGCATACTTTCTCTAAGCATTATCACCTTCCTATCTACTCTAAGTCTAGGGCTGGTTTTGCCACAGCTGTTTTGCAAGGCATGTTGTCAGCTCCTACTTCTTTATGATTTGCCAGCCTCCCTTACCTCTGCTTTGGGATTCTACCCAATAGTAAGGACTGCAGCAATGGAAAACGAAGAACATAGTACAGTTTTGTACCTACCATAAATGTAGATGTTCGAGGATTCCATTGCTGCAGTCCCCTCCTTCCCCTCTGTGTTTAGGGGTGGTTGTGTAGGTGAGTTTACATGCTTATATTTTTGTATATATTGTACATGTTTTTGGTGCAGGTATTTTGGGCCTTGTTTTTTTTTTAGGGTCTTCTGACATCTGGGGCAAGAAAAGACTGAGGATATGACTATACCCAATAGTAAGGACTGCAGCAATGGAATCCTCGAACATCTACATTTATGGTAGGTACAAAACTGTACTTTTCTTAGTCCTCAAGAAAGTACCATTAGCTGGTATAGAAGGAATTCCCAGAACCTGAACCAATTTCCCCATTTCTGTGCAATAACTCAAAATGACTGTTTAAGCAACTTTGTCCCCCCAACCCCCCTCCCACCCTGGCAACCCTTTTTTTTCTTCTAGAAATTCTGAATCTCCACTTTTCCCTTTCACAGCAAATAGTTTTAGACAAATGGGTTCTGAAGATCATTCATCAAAGTTACAGATGGCATTAGGAGGAAATTCCTCCTTTTCATCCTGCAGACAGCACTGTTCCATATTTTCCACCTATCCTTCATCACATGCTGTCCCAGGGAGAGATGGAACCAGTACTGTCTTCCCAGGTAGGAAAGTGATTTTATTCAAGGATGCATTTACTGCCAATCAAAAAAAATGCTTGGAGACCATTTATGGATCCTCTGATAGTGCCAAAATTCAAAATGGTGTCACTTCACAAGCTGTTACCTCTGTTTCCTCATTTAAGAGATGCACTTACATAACCAAACTGGAAGCAAAGCTCTCTTCACCCAAGACTGGACTAGACAGTCAAGAGGAGAAGGTAAACACTTGCACCACACCACACTCATCACATAGTCCCTCAAAACTACACCACAAAAACACACACATAGAAACACAAAACACACACCTACATTCGCAGAGGCTCTCAAAATAAATCTATCCAAGCAACAGGGACCTCCAAAGCAGAAACGCAAGCAACCTCCACCCCCCAACACAACCCAAATGACACATAGCCCACAAACTCAGTGTGCCACTCAACCACAGCCCATAAGGCATAACAACGTACCCAACACTCTAGTCGTAAGTGACTCTATAGTCAGACACACTGATGTTCCACTCACCAGGCTAAACAAGGAGAAAGTTACTGTCAGCTGCCTGTCAGTTGCCAGGATCCGCCACATAACGCATGCACTCAGGTCACTCCAAAACAAGTACAAATATGACTCTGTCATTGTCCATGTTGGTGTGAATGACCTGAGACGTACCTCCCTGGACTACATGAAAAGAGACATGGAGGAGCTTTCTGATCTTGTAGCCCAGGCAGGTATGACCCTAGCCCTGAGTAGCATCCTGCCATCACCCAGAATGATACCACAGTACAAGGACAAAATGATTGACTTCAACAATTGTCTAAACTTCTGGTGTCACTCTAAGGGGATCCAGTATCTGTCTGCCTGGGATGACATGATCGACAAACTACGATGCTTTGCCAGAGATGGCCTGCACCTGTCACCCTTGGGATTCCGGATACTGGCTAAGGCTCTTGCCACCCCTATAGTGCCTTTTGTAGGCAAGATTCAAATGACAAATTCACCACCATAACAGGTACAAGCAAGCAAAATCTGAGGGTAATGCTACTTAATGCTAGAAGTCTAAACCTCAAAATGCACTCACTCAAGGCACTCCTTAAAATGGAGAACATCGACATCTGTGCAGCGACAGAGACTTGGTTCAAGACTCCAGAGAGCACCCCTGCATTACCAGGCTATAATTCATACTTCACCTTTCGGCCACCTAACCTGGTCCGAAGCACTAAAGGCAGAGAAGTGTCCATATTCATTAAGGATATCCACACCTCCAGGCTAGTTGCTCAGCATAATGCATCTGAGATTATCCAAGTGCCACTAACTCTGGGCAAGACCGCAATGCAAATTGTAGCTTGCTACAGATCCCCCACCATGCCCCAGTATTCCCACTCCTCATTTCTTTATACACTGGAAAATATTAGGGTACAACCTAACACCCTAATAATGGGCGATTTCAACTACCACACCATTAACTGGGAAAACTACTCATGTACCCACTCCTTTGCGCAATGTTTTCTGGAATTCATAAGTTCCAATGCCTTGGATCAACTTATCCACACCTCCACCAGGGGCAGCAGTATCCTAGACCTGGTCATTACCAACATGGGCAACTGGTGTTCCACACCTGAGGTCAATTCCTCATTGGTCAGATCCAGCCACAAGCAAATCACCCTAGACATCCACATCCCACCCCTCATTAGGGAAACCACCGTAAAAAAATTCTCCAAAACCAACTTCACGCTTCTTAAGACAGAAGTGGCAAACTTCACGACACCCATGCTGATGGACAATAGAGATACGACTGCTGAATCTTATACAATTGCACTTTATAAGCTCTTACACGAGTGCATGGATTGTGCAATCCCTAACAGAACCAAGATGCTATCCTCCAAAAAAAGGAAGCCAATCTGGTGGTCCCCTGCTATAAACAAACTCTACAACAGAAGAAAGAAACTGTTGCAAAAAAGAGAAAAATCCCATGATTGGAGGAACTCCGTGGTCAGTCTCAGTAAGAAGCTGAGATCCCTCATAAAATCCTCCAAAGCTAGTTATGAAAACAAAATTGCTACTGATTCTAAAGACAACCACAAAGCATTCTATAGATATGTCAAGAATCTCAATGGCAACACTCAGATCTGCTCTGAGTTACAGCACAATGGCACTAAATATACAGAACCAACTGATACTGCCAACATCCTGGCAGATAGGTTCATTGCTAACTTACCCCTCTCTCATCCCCTAAAGGGCCTATCTCTATACCGGATGAATGCAGAGTACCTGTAGTCACAACTGCACAGGTAAAAAACACACTCTCCAAAGCCAAGAACACAGCATCCGTGGGATCTGACAACATCCCAGGTTGCGTTCTACATGAACTACAGAACGAGCTGGCACCCCACCCAAGTACTATGTTCAATCACAGCCTCACCTCAGGCTTTGTGCTCACTGAATGGCACACAGCAACGGTTATCCCACTCCACAAAGGGGGAGCCACCACGGACCCCAGGAACTACCGCCCCATTAGCCTGACAAGCCTGGTCAGCAAGGCGATGGAGCGTATTATCATGGAACTTATAAACAATGACATTAGTAATCTCCAAAATCTGGACCCTACCCAGTTCGGGTTTGTAAAAGGCAGATCATGTCTCCAAAACCTTTTGTGAAGCGGTCACCAAAGCTGTAGATAAAGTTAAGGTGGTTCACACAGCCTATCTAGATCTCGCCAAGGCTTTCAACACCATCCCCCACTCTGGAATTATAAACAAACTCACTAAACTAGGTATAAATCCCTATGTCACAAGATGGGTTGCCAACTGGCTCACTGACAGAACCCACACCGTGAAAGTAGCAGACTCTAAATCCATCTTCAGACCAGTGACAAGTGGAGTACCACAGGGTTAAGTCCTAGATCCTCTCCTGTTTGGTATCTACATCTTAGAAATACAGGCTAACACAGAAGGTCTTTGGCTAACAAAGTTCGAAGATGACTGCAAACTAGGAGCCATAATCAAAACTCCTAATGATGTGGACATCCTACAAAAGGGCCTTACTGAGACAGATGCCTGGTGTCAAAGCCGTGGCCTTAAGCTCAATGCCAAAAAGTGCATTGTCATCCCTTTTGGTAAAAACTCTGTACCCATGTACTTTGACATAGGCGGTAGTCTACTCAACACCGAAAGTGTGATAAGAGACCTTGGGACACAAGTGGATAGTAGTCTGATAATCACATCACCACAGTAGTCAGGAAATCCTTCTACGTGGCATTCCTCATCACAAAAGGTTTTTCATCCAGGAAAAAAGAGGTCATTGTTCCCCTCTACTCATCACTCATTAGACCCTTTATAGAGTACAACACCCCTTTTGGTATGTACCTGACAAGACATTTACAACAACTGGAAAGACCACAGAAGTACCTCACAAAGAGGATTACCAGCCTCAAACAGATGCCCTACGCAGACCATCTCAAAAACTCCAGCTTTACTCCATAGCATATCACCTACTCAGAGGCAATCTCTGCCTAACATACAAAGCTATGTCAAACCCAGAGCTGTTGGACATGTTCCACATAAAGAAATCCCAATCCCTCCGAGGGACCTAAACCTTGTCACCACAATAAACAGAACATGTTGGAGGGATAGATTCCTGTCCCAGAGACTTCTCATACTCTGGAACAAACTACCTATCTATATCAAACAAAGCTCCTCATTAGCACTCTTCAAGAAAAATCTTGATGATTGGATGGGAGATAGGAAATTCACCCCAGGGATCACTTCTTTGGCTCTGCTTGACAGGGGCACAGGAAAATAATTTTCTTGGGTGACAAAAGCCAGGGTACCGTTTGACTAGGCTTATATAGGCCCTAGGCCCGATAGCCTAGTACCTACCTATGAAACTATAAGTTTCATGGTATCATTAGATGTAAAAGATGCTTATTCATTACATTTCCATTCATCCAGACATCAAGCGTTTCTTAAGGTTTTGTGTGTCTGGATCTCATTATCAGTTCACTGCCTTACCCTTTGGACTATCCACTGCACCAAGAGTGTTCACAAAGTGTCTAGCTCCAGTTATAGTTCATTGCAACCTATAGGGTATCCACATGTTCCCATATTTCGACAACTTGCTTATCTTTACAGAGTCTTGTTCAAAGTGTCAGGAATCTCTCTTGTGTGAGAAATCTCTTACACAAGCTGATATTCCAAGAGAAAATTCAAAAGGCTTTCTTGACTCCTCCTCACAGTATCGTGTTTCAGGATGTTCAAAGAACTTTTCTTCCACAGGAAAAGATAGATCTTTATCTATATCTGTTTCTAGGGTTTTTGACTTGGTCTTTGGTCACTGTGAAGGAATACATCAAGATTTTGGATCTCGTGGCTTCTCTGATTCTCTTGATACCGCTGGCAAGAGTCTGCATGAGACATACAATGGTATCTGAAGTCTCTGGTCCCAGACCAACATCTTTTGTCTTTTCTAATCACAGTGTTGGGGTTTGTCAGAAGAGAAATCACTTGATGGAGACAACAGATACCACACAGACAACTCTAGTTCCCTCTTCCTCTCTATTCCAAAGCAGTCAGTCACAACAAATGCCTCAAACTTTGCCTGGGGAGCAATTTCAAGAGGGATAAACGTGCAAGGTAAGTAGGATACCAAGGACAGATGCAAACACATAAATATAAAATAAATGTTTGCCCTGATCAAAGCTGTCAACTCTCTGAATCTTCTTTGGTCCTCTGGACCTCTTCAGGTTGTTATAGACAATACCACACAGTCGTGGTACATTAACAAGCAAGGAGGAACCAGATTCTACTCCATCTGCAGACTAGCCTTGTTAGCTTGGGATATAGCTTAACAGCACATTCTTACTCCTCAGACATCCTACATTGTGTCAGTGAAAAATTGCATGGCAGACAAGCTGAGCAAGGCAAGACAAGGGCAGACACTCATGAATGGAAACTAGATCAGGTAGTCTTCCAGGATTTGATCCATATGTGGGTAGTTTCTCAACTAGTCCTCTTTGCCTCCTCTCTGATAAATCAGCTGGTAAGATTCATCTCCAAGACTCCATGCAAGAAGGCCTGGAAGACAGATGCCTTTTCTTTTCTTTTCCTTTAACAGAAATGTGTTTTTATTTTTTAATTTCTTTTCACTGATATGTAGGGTACTTCTGAAGATTCAGAAGGAATCCCCCAAGATCATTGTGGTGACTGCCTTCTGGCCCAGACAGCTGTGGTTCTTCCTTGTTTTGGAAATGACCAGGGGCAATTACCACAAGCTTCCTCACAGACTGGATGTACTCACACAAGAAAATGGGTGTTTGATGCACCCTGGCACCAGTCAACTGCAGTTGACTGCCTGGATGATAGGGTTTTATTCCTTTTAGGCACCTGTTTATTGAGGACATGCAGCAGGTTCTAATGGAGGCAAGAACGCCTGCTACTAGAATATCATATATTAGCAAATGGAAAAAGGTTTTCTAGCTGGTACGAACAACATAACCAACATCCATTCAGGGCTAGTTCTCTGGTTTTACAATATTTGTGAGTTACTATCCTGTGACCTTTCTTACTCCTCTGTCTGGGTTAATTTATCAGTCATTTCAGCATGTCTGGCCATGGATCCTCCTCTTTCAATGCATTCTCATGTCTAAATGTTTTTGAAAGGGATTTTGCATAAGAGGTCTCCAAGAAAACCAGTGGCCTTTCCTTGAGATTTTAATGTTGAGTTAGAGAAACTAACACTTTCTCCATTTGAACCAGATATCATGGATAACTTGAGGTTCTTAGCATGGAAAACAGTTTTAATGATTGCTCTGCTTCCTGAAAGAATGATATCTGAGTTGCAAGTCCTGGACGTAATACAACCCTATCTCATTTTCCACAGAGACAAGGTTTCTTTGTGAATTGATCCTTTAACGCCTGAAGTATTATCTGAGTTTACTTTACTTTAAGCCATATTATCCATCTCCCTGGTTTCTTTCCTGAATCCAAAAATGAGGGAGAAAGAATACTGCATACCTTAGATGTTCACAGACAACTCTGGTACTGTTCACAGAACTAAATCTTTCAGACGTTTGGATGAATTGTTCATGTCTTGTGAAGGTAAGAAGCAGGGATAACCTGTTTCAAATCAGATCATTTTCAAATGATTGTCTAAGGCAATTATCTTTTGTTATAGTCACCACAATAAAACTATTTCAAGGAGGGTCAAGGCCCACTCTGCTAGGGCCTTGGTTTCATATGTGGCTGTTTTTGAAAGAGCTGGATTGTGTAAGTATTCTAGAAGCTGTAATGTCCTCTGTACATATTTTATTTTTTAGAAAGTACTGTAAGCTTGATTCCTTCTCTAGGTCTAGATCAGGTTTTGCAAGGACCATTCCATTCTCCAGGGCTCTTGGACCCTTTTCCTTTTTCACTTCCCAAATGTAGTTCCCATATAGCTAAGGCCACTGCAGCAGTGATCAATATGATCGACATAGTTGTGTAAGTAGACTTTCCATAAGATTGTGATTGAATTATCACTGCTGCAGTAGCCACTCCCTCCCTCCATTCCCGCTGTTTTTTGGTGTGTTGTTTATGGCAGAGTGTGGTTATTTATTTTTTGTTCTTCCTAGCATTGCCCTTTCAGGGCTCAGTGTCCTTCTCTCTGTTGATAGGAAAGCTCTGAAGGGCTTGGTTCCCAAACTTGTCTTTTAGTTAACTCAGCTCAAACTGTGTGGCAGTTTGGGCACATGGAAAGTGCCCTGAAGCTTTGGAATCTGACTGGTTGTTATATCCTTGGTAAGATATAACCTATATAGCTAAGGCTACTGCAGCAGTGATCACTTGAACATCTACTGTTACGAATGTACTTTCTTCTGACTTCTCAAAGGGTGTTTTTCTTGGGAATGAGTTTTAAACTGTGACTTTGGCACTGCTTATTTTTCTGTTAGCCCTTCCTGGAAGATATTAATGTTTTTTTTTGGGGGGGGGGTGGATTCTGTGACTGCTCCCAGTTTGCAGTCATCTGTAAACTTGATCAGCCAGGGGCCCCTGACATTGGCATTGACTTCCTAGAAGTAGATGGCAACACAGAGCCTAGAGGGACTCCACTAATGATTGGCTTCTTTGTGGAGATGGACTCCCCTACCCTAACTTCGTAGGTCCTGTCTGAGAGCCAGCTGGCTTTTCAGCTTGTAATGTAGGGGTTTGTGCCTAATTCCATGAGTTTGTTTACAGTGCCCAAGTTGGGTATTGTATCCAATTCCTTGCCTAGGTCAAGACAGGCAGTATGCACAATTTTGCCCTTGTTCATTGCCTTGGTGACCTTCTCAAAGAAGCTCATCAGGTTGAGTAGGCAGGATCTGCCCTTCACAAAACTGAACTGGGTTGGATCCAATGTCTGAAGTTTTCCTATGTCATTATTAATCATTTCCATGATAAATCTTTCCACGGCTTTGCATGTGACACTAGTCAGTCTTATGAATCTTTAGTTTCCGGGGTTGTAGCTGACTCATTCTGGTGCAGAGGGATGATTATTACAGTTCTCCATTACCTTGGCACAAAGCCTGACTAGAGGCTGTGATTACATGCTGAATCCAGTGATCCTGATTGTTTGCGCTTCCTGCTTTTTAGGAAGCATTCTGGGATATTATCAGGGCCTGTGTTCTTGGCTTTGGAGAGTGCATTTAGGACCTGTTTCCTAGTGATAGTTGGATGAGGTGTTTTCATTGGTATTTCCTGAGAGGTGCCTGGGGGGTAAATATGGAGATGAAATTATGAGCCAGGAGATTTTCTATATCTCCTGGCTCTGTATATATAGGTGGCTCCAGTTAAAATCACTTTTGAACATTTTTGTGTACAGCCTTTGAGGATACTGACAAAGTTAAAGAAAGCCTTATGGTTTTCCTTGGCCTGAGAGCCTGTTTTTATCTCAAAACTGGCTTTGGTAGATTTGATTTGCCCTCTGAGTTGTTTGTTTAGATTGATGAGAGAGTTTTTATCCTTCCAGGCATTGTATTTCCTGACATTTGCTATGACTTTCTTCCTTTTGTTATACAACTTATTGATGTTTGGATTCCAACAGGGTGTGTTTGTTCTGAGCTCATTCCTGATAGGCATAGTTGTATCTATGCATTTATTAACATGATGTACTGGATATCTGTGAGCAAGTCTGCATAGGAAGCCTTGTCCTCAGGGTTTGAGGCTGCTTGATATTTTGCCAGGTTGTCAGTTAGTAATGCAAAGTTTGCCTTAGTATAGTTTCTAAATGCTATTTGTTTAGCTGGAGTTATGGGTTTTATTTTTATTTTAAAGGAGACAGCTTTATGTTCTGATCTTACCAGAGAGGACATTACACTAGGGGAGTGCAGCATTTTCTCTTGTGAGAACCAAGTCCAGTATGTTTGCCCCACTGTTGAGCATATGAACTATCTGGCCCAAGGTGTTTGTGTTTTTCAAAATCCAGGAATCTGTGGGTGTGCAAGTCTGGGGTCATGTATGATTTCCAGTTTATAATGGGGTAGTCAAAGTCACCCAAGAATACGGTATCCGGTTTAATGGTGAGTGTCACCAGTAAGTTTAGGTATGAGTTATGGGTTTGTATGGGACTTTACCTGTAGTAATTTGGATGTGGAGAAGCTCAAACACCGCATGTCATCCTGTTTGACCAGCCTTGAGGTGAGCTTGTTATTGATATAGCTTGAGACACCTCTTTCTTTAGTCCCCGCCTGTTGAGTAGCTGGCCTAAATATGTGGAAGGCATTGTGGCCCTGCACTAACAGGGTGCTCTTTGCAGCTTTAAACCATGTCTTGGTAACTACACAGATGTCTGTATTCTTCTGGGTGAGGAGAGCTTGGAGTGAGTGAGGTTTCTTATTTAGACTCCTGGCATTGAGCAGAAACACCTTTAGATTCCTTTGGTTTGGTTTTGCTATGGCAGAAGGTTTGGCATTGCCTAAAAATGGCACTATGGGGGAGGATAATGTTTTGGCAAATATTCAAAAGCCTAGAGAGGGCAGGTGCAGACCATCCTTGGCAAAGCACTATCTGTCAACCATGTCCTCTCATGCTGGCAGATATCGCATTCCTTTCAAATCACACCAGAAACTAAGCCAATCATTAAAATCAATCATCTTCTGTTCATATCATGCCATCATCCTTGCTGAAGGTAAAATGCTGCGCAGTTCAGTCTGGGACACGTAGTCTGAGAGCTCCATAATGTCCCTCTTCATTTAGTTCCAGGAGGTACATCTCAGGTCATTTACACTTTGTAATTCAGTGCTGTGAATACATGCTTGACGAAGGGAGGGGGAACTCACTCTTATCTTGTCCATCAAAAAGCAGTGAATGTGTGGAAGTAGGCTGTCTCAACAGACTTCTGATTGCCAGTCACATGCCATTTCCTGGCAGACAAGCTCAGACAGAGCTTTGTGATGCCTCTTTGAATAGTCCCTCAGCCCGTCAGTAGTTTGGAAGTGGTTCCATTACAGAGGAAGCCTTGCTGTGACATTTTTACATCCCCAGCCAACATCACGTGCAGCAGCTTCTTTTCTGCAATCTGTAAGGATATCCAGGGATGCTGCCATCCAGCAATGCACCCCAGATCTCATTTGTGGTTTTCTTCTCATTATCTTTTATTCTAAAGGTCATTCAAAAGCCAGGCTGAAGAAGTCAAAAATAATTTTTATACCAGCGGATGCTGTAAAGTTCTAAGCCTGACCAACCTTCTAAATTCTGAACATTATTTTGCCTCTGTAGCTGAAAAGAGGGTTATTTCATGTTATAAAGTGCCAATTTGCAGAATTGTAAAGCTATGTTTTGACATTGTTTCAGATCATTCATTGAACTATGTCAACAAAAAGTGTGGAATTTTCAAGTGTGGAACTTCAAGCCGTCATGAAGTTCCTATTCTTGCAGAAAAAAACTCCAAAGGAAATCCTTGAATGTATGATGCAAACATTGAGTGACAAGTTCCCTTATTACTCAACTGTGAAAAAGTGGTGTGGAAACTTTCAGTGTGGAGATTTTCAAGACTGAAGATGCAGCAAGGTCTGGGAGGGCTCAAATAGTGTCACCTCCTGAAATTGTTGACCATGTCCATGACCTGATTTTGGCAGACTGGCGAATATCAGCTAAAACAGTTGCTGAGACACTACAGATATCCAGGGAATATGTTGAGTTTATAATCCATGAGGAACTGGGTGTGCAAAGGCTGTCAGCCAAGTGGGTGCCCAGATGTTTGAATGCCAACGAGAAAAGACATTGAGTGGACACTTCCAAGTTGATTTTGCAGCTCTTTCATCAAGCTGGCACCAACTTTTTGAAATGACTAGTTACTGCTGATGAAACATGGTTACACCACTAAGATCCTGAGACAAAACAACCGTCCATATAATGGTGGCACTCAGGTTCACCAAGGCCAAAGAAGTTCAGGAGCCAAAAGGCAGCAGAAAAGGTCATGGCCACTGTTTTGGGATCAGGAAGGTGGTGTAATGACTGACTGTCTTCCAAGGGGCCAAACTCTTAATGCAAAGTACTGCTGTAATTTGATGTGCCAATTTAAGGAGGCATTGAAAGAAAAAAAGGAGGGGGAAGCTGCGGAAAGGAGTTCTCTTTTTGCAATACAATGCACCTGTTCAGAACTGGTAAAACAATGGACGTTTTGACAAAATTGGGTTGCACCCTACTCACCAGATCTTGCTCCATTTGACTATTTCCTGTTTCCAAATCTTAAAAAGAGCTTGAAAGGGCGGCCATTTTTGAGAGATTTGGAGGTGACTGCAGCAGCAGAGTAGTATTTCAGTGACCAGAATTCAGACTTTTTTGGCAAGGTTACCGAAACTTCAATCACGATGTGCCAAGTGTGTTGAACTTCAGGATGAATATGTTGAATAACTTATAAGTTTCATGGCTCCACGTCATTCCCTTCTAGGTCAGGCATAGTACTTTCAGCACCCCCTTTTAGCTCCATTTTGGTCTTGATAACTTTGATTTTCCTAGTCCAAACCTCATTTTTTGGGGAAGTGTCTACATCTGAGGGCTGTCGTATCATTGTTGACCCATTCTTCCTGCAAACCTCATCTGGGTCTCCTCTCTCTTCAGATAACAGCATGGCTTCTCCACGTCCATCATTGCTGGCTAGAGATCCTGGCCAGAATAGACTATATTGTAGTCTAAAGTCTTAAAATCTGCCCAGAGACCCAATACTAAAATATACCGAAGAGGAAATGGACATATTTTTTCTGTATGGACTTTAAATTGTTGTATCCCTACACAGCTTCTGTACCTGCTATGTTTGATTATCTTTATCAAATGTTGTATACAGGCATCAGTTACCCTTCCACAAAAGTGCACCTTGCTGCTGTCTCCAATGTCTATGAATGCTCTCAGTCTTTGTCCTAGCATCTTTGAAGGTATGTAAGTCATACTTAAAGGTACTTTTCTGATCATCAAAAGGATCCTGCTCCTCCATGGGATTTGTACCTTGTACTTGAAAAGCACATTCTTCCTCCTTTTGAACCAGCGCTCTTGAGAAAACATTCACGTAGTTCAGTAATGGCGAACCTGTGATATGCTTGTCAAAGGTGACACACCACAACGTTTTGGGTGACACACCAGTGTTCACCAACACCCAAGTTACCAAAGAAACTGAATGAACAAAAATACAAGAAACATGTGACCCTGCACTTATCTGTTAAAACTCAGCAACAAAAAAGTCATTAATTGATGTTAATCAAGTCAAGCGCAGTGTGTTCCATATTTTTTCAGTGCATATCAAAATTACTATTAAAAGTAGGGTAATTGGGCTTAAAATAGTGCAACAAAAATTATCAGAGCACATATCGTTTTTTGGATTATATATCACTGATTTTTCTTTTACTTTTATAATACAAAACATGACACATGATTGGACTGTATTTTTTTAAATAAATAAATATGTAAAGAATTGTTTCTCTTTTGTTTGCGGGGTGGGGTGTGATATGCCAGCAGAGTCAAGATAGGCATTTTAAAATTTTTGATACAACGAGCCCAAAAGGTTTACCATTACTGACCTAGTTTGTTGTTACTTCAGCTAGAAGAGTTTTAGAATTACAAGCCTTATGCATGAAATGCATCCCTTATGTTTGAATGTTCTGTATCATAAAGACAAAGTTTTCTTACGAACTAGGCCTCCAGTTGTGCCTATGGTAGCTACTATGACTAATCTCAGTCAGTTACCTTCCTGTATTCTTTCCAAACTACTCAGATGAAAGCAAACACTTGTCTTGTATTGATATGTGCAGACAGTTCACATTTTATGTCGACAGGTCTGATTAGGAAAACACTCATAAAATGTTTTCTAAAGGGATGTATTGTAATTATTGACTGACTGCTTTACGTCTTGTTTTGAGAAATGCAGTACAAGTTCACCTTCTCAGCCTAGGGCACATTCAGACTGGGCAGTGGCTACAGCTTCACCTTCTCAGTCTAGGACACCTTCAGCCATGGCAGTGGCTACAGCTTCACGTTCTCAGCCTAGGGCACATTCAGCCAGGACAGTGGCTACTTGTCTTATCACAGAATGCTTGTGCAGCAGCTGCTTAGGCTTCATCTGGATTTGCTCAGCAGATCTGCACATTGTATGGAGCTTCAGTAAGCAGGTGCATATTCCCATGTGGGGGACCACTTAGGAGGATAAACCTTGGACTCCACCATGCTGCTGATGAAGATTAATCGTTTCATGTCAGGTTCAGAAGTTGCGTACTTACCATAATGAAAGGTCTGGATGAACAAGTCCATCCTTGTCAACATGCTCATCTGCCATTCCCTTTCCCTCTTTCTTCCATGGTGCAGAGCTCAGTGTTATTGTTTGTTTTATGCAGTACTTTCGCATAGCATGACTAACCTTTGCGGATAAATTTTTGTAGAGCATTATGGGTAAATTGGGTGTAATTTAGGAGTCTGGGTAAGTTTCATGTGCTAAGCTAACACCTGATGGCATTAGTCCCGTTGTTAATATCCAAACTTTTTGTTATGGTAGGCATAACTTTCATTTGCAAATTGAGACTCCCCCTTTCTAACTGTATGATCAGCCACTAACTGAGTTATTAAAATAAATCTTTTCTCTTCAGTAGATGCTCATTGTTTTTGCTTTTTTTTTTGGAAACGTATACCATGATCAAATCATCCATCATTATTTTCTAACTATAAGCTAATGTGTTCATGGGATACCACTGAGATGATGCAATTTGTTAAACTGAATATCCACACTAAACTGTGTTAAAGTGGCTTAATCATACGATATCATTAGCTCTTGTTAAAATGTTATGGGATTTAGTTTAGTTAAATCCATATAAAGTGGATACAGAACCAGTTTTGAAATGAGGTCTGTATATTGGAAAGTTTATTTTCAGAGTCTGTATGTAACAAAACAGTGTTTTGGGCTGCATTTATTGATGTTTGGTTCCGTAGTCTAACTGTACTTCAGATGTCATTGTTTTGGATTTCAGAACTGGTTGGGCTACACAAAGAAGAAAGCTCCAATTGGTTTCCATCGAGTGGTGGATATTTTGCAGAAAAATAATGCTCCAGTTGAGGTAACATTGCAAATCTTTTTTTTATTTTGGTCTGTAATAAAAGAAAATGCACAGCTACAATTTTTTATTGTAGTAAAATGAAACATGACATGCTTTCAAGCATAATTTCTGCTGTCTCACTTTTTCTGATATCTTTCTGCATTTGTACACATATGTTTCAGGCTTTCTGTTTCCTTGTCGACCACTTGTACAAAATCTTGCCCGATGGCAAGGTTGTAGGTGTAAAAAAACATGCATAAAAAGGACTTGTGTATAATGCTGCCATTTTAGGTATGTTGCTGGCTTCCATGTACGTATGAAGTTTGGAATAGGTTTAACTGGGTTTAGCATTTATCTGCACCTAAACCCCAGTTTAACACAAATTTGTCAGAATTTTTCATTGCACTAACTCAATAATCAGATTTAAATAAATAAATGAAATTATTTAGCCTTTCTTTGTTAATGTTGTCATCTTCGGTTTTTTTTCATTTTTCATCATCGCCAACTGTACTCATGATAACCAAGAGCTGAATTAAACACTGCCTGTTCTAACATTTTTGTGGTAGTTCTTGTTCTGTGCACTCCAGTATTCTGCCAGTGGGCAAAAATACTCCTCATTTTACATATATTATTATTTCTGCTACTGACTCCCAGAATTCTGATTACAATGTGGAATTGATGTTTTATTCCATTCCATATTCTTAAACTTTGCTATCGGTTTGCTACTGTAGGTAGGTTGTTTGCTGTCAGGCATCTTATTAAATTGAACAGCTCAGATGTTTGTGTTATAGGTTTCTTCATGTAATACAACATACATCTCCAGCAACATTCAAGGCATTGTCAACACTGAAAAACAGTTATGGAGGACAGAAGAAGGGAGAGTGTTCTTAACCTCATCTTAACATTGGAAGCCTATTGATGTGTGCTTCTTGTGGATGCACATTTAGAACAGTGTCTCAAATCTTTATATTACTTTTGCTAGTGTTGACATTTTATGTTACTGTTAATCGTGTATCTTCAGATGTGTTTTTCTCATCTTTGATGTCGAGGTTTAGCCTTTGTTGAAGTTTTTGGTTAAATTTGAGTCTTGTGATCTGTTGTTCCATACAAGTGTTTGTTCAAAGTAAGATTTGTTTTATAGACTGATCTTAGATTAGTGAGCCAGGTTTATTATGGGTATATTAGAAGCTTAGATGAACTAGATGTCACTTTCATTTTTCATTGCAAATGTTTACATGCTGTTTGGTAACACGGACAGTTTTTTTCTGGTTTACGTATATATTTCTAGCAACAGCTGATGGACTGTAGCATATCTGTTTATTATTGTTTTCATTTTAAGCCATATATTTATTTTGTTTTGACAAGCAGTTTATACTGATGGCTTAGGCTGTCACATTTTTAATTGAATTTATTAATCGGTTGTTTACTGTAATGTTTACCTCATGTTTTAAAAATGGATATTGGAGAACTGAGTTCTTAACATACAGTCATACATAACATGCACACATACATACAAAACTAGAAATATTTCAGGCATGGGCAATAATGCCCTTCTAGCAGGCCAGTATAAAAACAGTTATTTCCATTGTAAGTGTCCAAGTTATTCTCAAACATATTTAAACTAGTGCTTGCTTTAATTTGGTAGTCTATTCCATGCATCAGCTACTCTCTCAGAGAACCAATTAAGTACATATCTCATTCCTATATAATCACTTGGTTTAATTTCTCCAAATTTTTTGATTTTCTAATAGCATGATGAGAATGGACTCCATTCCTAAGTCAGAGTATGATTAGAGTTCATGAAATTAGTATTGTTTCAATCTTTGATGTTAGCCAATATGCTCTTTTCAGCGCTCACAATTTGCTCATAATTGCTTCCTCCTGTAATTTATACAAGGTTATATGTACATTTCCTTGCATTATATAACATACTGCCCTTAACCCCAGAAACTACCCTAGGAGACCCTTGTTAAAACCCAATCCTTAATCCTAAACAGCCAACCCTATTACAGGACCAGACAACATGGATATGCAATTTCCAAATGTTTCTGTGGCCATCTTGGTAGATTTGGGCATCCTGAGGCAATAATAGCAATTGTCTCATGTTGTCAGACAACCAGTTAATCATTAAAGAATATAACAGAATGCAAGAGATGTAAATGCACAACTTTCTTTGAGGCAAAAATATAGCATACAAACGAGATTGTCAGGAATACACACACACACACACACACACACACACACACACACACACACACACACACACACACACACACACACATTGTCTTATTCTAAGGCACTTAAAAGAAACCTTCCCAAATCTCAAAGACCTCCAAAGCCATCTAAAGGCACTGCCCCTCAGTAATCACTAAAACACTCACCAAAAGCAACACCAAACATCTTACATAAGCCAACACTTAATGGTCCCACAAGCGCAAAGCCCATATGGCAAGCATACACTTTACCTAATACTGTTGTCATTGAGGACTCTGTTGTACAACACACAGATGCCCTACTCACAAATTTGGACAAGGAGAAGATAATGGTTGGCTGCCTGTCTGGAGCCAGGATCTGCAATGTCATGAACACACTCACAAATTTGGACTAGGAGAAGATAATGGTTGGCTGTCTGTCTGGAGCCAGGATCTGCAATGTCATGCACATACTGAAGTTACTGCACCCCAGGTACTAATAATATGATTCTGTCGTAGTCCATGTGGGTGTAAATGACCCGAGACGTGCCTCACTGGACTATATGAAGAGACATAATGGATCTTTTGGGATATGTGTCATAGCTAGATATGAGCCCTGCAATGAGTAGCATTCTACCTTCACCAAGGATGGTGCCACAGTATGATAATAAAATTAATGATTGTAATAATTTGCTTAGTTTTTGATGTCACTCCAGGGGGGTCCAGTACCTGTCAGCATGTGAGAACATGGTCAAAAGACCATGTTGCTTTGCCAAAGATGGATTGCACCTGCCCCCCCCCCCAAGCTTTTAGATATTGGCTAAAGCTTTATCCACCCCGTTAGAGCCTTTTTTTAGGTAATGCCAAAAAGACAAAACTACAAGCATAGTGAAAAAGTCTACAAGCAACCATAAATTGTTACTACTCATAGCCTAAACAAATAACTCCACACCCTTCAAGCCCACCTCGTGACCAAGATTTTGTTTAAAGCTGTAAAAGGTACTTCAGAAGTGCAAGGCTACAGTACCTTCCTTACATTTAGACCAACAACAACACAGAGTGGGGCCAAAGGTGGAGGTGTTTAATTTCATATTAGTGCCAAACATACCTCCAGGTTGGTTAAACAAAATAATATCATGGTGCTCATCCATGTGCAAGTCGCCATAACCAAGGTCTCTCACCATATCATGGCTAGCTGCAGGTCACCATCTCTACCCCTAGAGTCTCACGACTCATACCTAAACCTATTAGAGGCACTCACCATCCAACCATGCACCCTATTCATGGGTGACTTTAACTACCCCTCTATAGACAGGGAAACATACACTACCACAAACCCACAGGCACAATCTTTCTTGGACTTTATTAACACAAACACTCTGGAACAGATAGTGCATGCTGCAACCAGAGGATAAAATATACTGGATCTAGTACTCACCAACATGGGCGAGCATTACACCCCCTTCCCCTAGTGCCACGTCCTCACTAGTGAGCTTGGATCACAAAGCCATCTCATTTGAAGTAAAAAGTAATCCAGAAAATCCAGCTAAACCAGTAACAGGAACTATTCAAAGGCAAACTGCATCCTGTCAAGTGACAGTTTGTCAAATTTCAAGGCTCCCCCCAACCTTGAGACCACAGCTACTTATGCATAATTATTCAGAGTCACTATACAAAGCTGCTTACTGGCTGTTGTACATACCAGAAATAAATCCAAAACAAACACTAAAAACAAACCCCACTGGTGGAATCCTCATCTAAGCAGAGTATATAATAAAAGTAGAAAACTAATGTCCAAAATTAGAAAAAGCAATTCCCTTAAAGACAAGTGCTCTCTGATACAACTAAACAAGAAATTAAGACATCTAATTAAGTCCAACAAGACTAGCCATGAAGTCAGGATAGCCTTGCTGGCTAAGGATCAGAAGTGTGCTGAACTGGTGGTGAGCAAACAGTACCACCTACACAAATCAAGGTGACATAGCAAATGCACTTCTGATAATAAATTCAGATCAGACATCACCCCCCCCCCCCACTGCCCCTCCAGCTCCACCAGGTGAAATCCCTTCCAGTATGTTTCCTCCAACTATCAGCAAAGGGACAAGGTGCTAGTAACAATCGCTAAAGCCAAGAAAACCACCTCCATGGGTCCCGACAGCATCCCCAGTTGCCTCCTGAACAGTCTAAAACATGACTTATGAAGATCGCTTGAATTATTCTTCAGCTACAGCCTTGAAACAGGCTATGTTCTAAGTTTGGAAGTCAATATGAATGTGAAAGGCCTGTGACTCAACAAGTTCACAGATGACTGCAAATTGGGAGCTATTATAGATTTCCCTCAAGACACAAACATCTTGCAAGTGGGTTTAACACAGACAAATGACTGCTGCCAAAGCCTTGACCTCAGTGCCAAAAAATGCATTATAATGCCCTTTGGCAAACTGTCAACACAAATTTACTACTCCATCAATAAAGTTGCCCCTAAGATTCGATCCAGTAGAAAGGGATCTGGGAACATATGTAGACAGCAGTCTGGCCTTTAACTAACATGTAGTTAAGATAATAAGAAAA